>NC_143527.1:1165000-1305000 GCF_031878675.1 Megascapheus bottae
TCCTGGTTCAAACATTTCTACCTCCCAGGCCCCGAGGCCCGGGGCACCGGTGCCCTGAGCTCCTTCTGGTATGGCTGTCCCTTTGAGAACGTCCAGAGCCCTCGGGACCTCCTTCTCCCGGGACGGGGAGACCACACTGCCACCTCCCCGTGGCCACCTTCCAGGGGCCATGCCGGGCCTGGGCTGTTGAGGACATCCAAGAGTGCTGGCCATGCTCCACTCCTCCTCCACTCCTCCGTCACCCACCTGGTCATGTATGATCGGGGCTGGACCCGTGGGCCTGCGCCTCGCTAGGCGGAGACCTGGTGTGCGTGACATGAGTAAGGCCTTCATGCCCTGGTGGGTTTTGAATTGGGGTCTTGCTGTTCATGCCGGGCTGGGTGGACTGTGACACTGTCACCTCTGCTTCCCGGCGTTGCTCGGGGACCCCATGGGCCACCCTCCCTGCTGCAGCTCACTGCCTTGGCAAGCGCTCCCTGGCCACCTCTTTCTCTCCACCTCCTGCGCGTGGAGGATGATAGACATGAGCCATCACACCTGGGTACACACGTGCACACACACATACACACGCATACACACACAGACACCCAGACACACACGCATGAACATCAGTTAAAAGCTGAGAAAATAATAGTGCAGCAAAGGCCCTGGAGTATAGGCTGACATGCTGCTGCGGAAGCAGCTGCTTCTTTCTCCTCCTCCTCCTCCTCTTCCACTTCCTCTTCCTCCTCCTCCTCCTCCTCCTTTTCTTCCTCCTCCTCTTCTTCCTCCTCCTCCTCCTCTTCCACTTTCTCTTCCTCCTCCTCCTCCTCTTCCTCCTCCTCCTCCTCTTCCTCCTCCTCCTCTTCTTCTTCCTCTTCTTCTTCCTCCTCCTCCTCCTCTTCCTCCTCCTCCCCTTCCCCTTCCTCATCATCCTCTTCTTCCTCCTCCTCCTCCCCTTCCTCCTCCTCCTCCTTTTCTTCCTCCTCCTCCTCCCCTTCCTCCTCCTCCCCTTCCTCCTCCTCCTCTTCTTCCTCCTCCTCTGCCAACTCCTCCTCCTTTTTCTTCTTCTTCTTCCTCTGTCTTCTTCTGCTGCTTCCTCTTCTCTTCCTCCTCCTCCTTTATCTGAGTTCTTACAATAGACACCTCTTTTGTCCTCCGCAGGTAGAGATTTTCTCTGACACTAAGCCATATTTGGAGGAATTCACTGCAGCGCTGCAGCTCCAGCACTGCTCCCTGAAGGACGATGTAGCAGGACATTAGCGCTTGTTTGCCCCCAGGCAAGCATAGGAGCCGCGTTGGAGAGCAGAGAGTTCCTGGCTTCCAGGACTGCCTAATGGTCTGCATTCTTGCCTATTGGTGTCATTAATGGCACTTCTGAGTCCTGGAGACCTTTTATTTTCTGCTACCTTTTAATCAGGGGACGGAGCAGGATGCTCACGTGTGCCTGGCACTGGCTGGTGGGGCGCAGGGCAGCACACAGGGCCACCACTCGCTGGTCGTGCATGTCGCAGCCAGAGGCAGCCATGCTTGCCTCCGTCCTCAGCACGCTTGCTCTGGGCAAGGGCCCAAGACACCTGTGATGTGAGGAATCAGGGCAGAATGTCACAGATTTTCTGTGAGCTCTAAAACTTTATGATTCTTTGAGCCATAAAACGGCTCCCAGACCACAAATAGAACAGCAGAGATAGGATGGGAGCCTCAAGCTCTGATATAAAACGTGTTGTTCGAGGTCCTCGGAACGTGTCTGTGCACGGTCTGGAGAGAAAGGATGGGCCGGGGTCTGGGGAAGGCAGGGCACTTGGGGCCTGGGTGGCCCCGAGCTGGGTGTGGCCCAGAGCAGGCCATCGGGGCCACTTCCACAGTTCCAGGACGGAGAGAGGCCCTCTCCAGTCACTCACCTCTCCTTCAGATCCTTTCTTCTACTGCCCCCGCCCTCTGCTGTCCACGCCTCTCCTGGTCTGGTTGCCAGTACTGTGACGCTAAGGTCTGCAGGCTCCTCACTGGGCGGTGGGGGTGGGGGAGCAGGGGCCTGGCCTGTTTACCCTTGAGAGCTGTACACAGCTTTGATCTCAGGAAGCAACTTGGCAAGAGCCTCCTTTCACTGTGACCTCATTGTTTGGGGTTCATAGCAAACAAGCCGGGGGCTGTGCAGACACTGCACACAGCAAGTCGAGCACCGCCTGGACAGGGGCCGGCGCTGACCCCGTGGCTCTGGAATGGCCTGCAGGCCTCTCTGTCCTGCAGACCCCACAAGGCCTTGGCCAGGGTCAGGGACCTGGGTGCCCACAGTGCCCGTCTCAGCAGGCAGCCTGCGGAGGCCTCTCCCGGGCGGCCTTCCCTCCCACCTGCTCCCTTCCTCCCCCTCCCCCTCCTCTTCTTGGTCACCTCTCGTTTGGTGCATGTCTGGCTCAAATCCTGCTTCAGAGCATCTGCGCCAGCAAGGGATCGGCCATGACACCGGCTTCCTTTCGCCACAAAGGCAGTTCCCACGCTTACTCTCCGTTAGCCAACACTAGATAGAGTGACGTTCCTCTCCAAGTACTACATGGATACACTCTCAAACAGCCGGGGAGAGCGAAGGCAACAAGAGTGCCGAGCAGATCGTTGCTCTGTGGAGAAAGGACGGAGGGTGACACTGTGTGACGCACAGATTACGCCGCCCTGGCCGGCTCAGATCCACCAGCGAGCGCTCGTCAGGGGGAGGATGCAGTGGGGAGAAGGCTGTGCCCCCTCTGCGCTCTGAATCAGCACTCTGTGTCCAGGGAGCTCTGCATTCAGCCCATCTGACACGGCGTGAGATTCCGAACTGTGCATCAAGTGATATGGAATCGATTTCATACGTCAAATGGATGGCTTCTGCGTGGTGAGGGAGAGCTAATTGGTTGGGGCTTATTGTTTCCACACAGTGAGTGTTGGTGCCTTGTTTCTTCCTTCCCATTGATCTATTAACTCATAACTATCATAATCACCTTGGCAATTGCTTTCGTCACTCGACTACTATAAAAATTACTATTTGCACAATTATGCTGTGAACGGTAACTCATTCTGTGACTGGCGAGTGCACGTGCGTGGGTTTTACAGTGTCTGGGTCTGTCCTGTGATTTATGCTGCACACTAAGCTAGGCCCACTTGGAATCACAAAATGTCAACCCAGGAAAGCACTGGCACTCCATCACCACACCGAGCTTGCGCTCATTGACAATTTTATAGTGCGCCCTCTCGATACCGGGGACTGCGGGGAGTTCTGAACTCTTTAAAGCCATCTTTATAAAGACTTTCCAGAGCCAGTAATTTTCAATGACTGCAGTGCCTTGTCAAAGGCCCTTAATTAAAATCATCTCCGGATGTCAGCGGGAGGGACGGAGTGTGGCGTGATTTAAAGAGTGCAGATGAGCCCCGGTGAAGAGTTTCCCATCATCTAAACCTTCCCCTCCGCTACAGTGATCAGACAGGTTATTTATGAACATCGAGAATATGTTCTGGAATAAAAAAATATATCCCCTGCATTCTCAGCAGCACACTGTCCTTGTCGGGGAAAGAAGAAACCGCATTCAGCCCGAGTAACGAAACGTGTTCTGAACGCTAGCGCCCTGTGTGCTCGGCTGGGGCAGAGCAAAGCCTGCACGCACCGTGGTGTGGGATCCGATGGTGTGGGCCTTTCAGCCTGCAATACTCTGAGCAAATGCATGCATCAGAAACAAGGCTGATCCGGGTATCACGGGGCGTGCCTGCAGTCCCAGCCCTCCAGAGGTGATGCAGGAGGATTGTCAGATGGAGGAGAGCCTGAGCTACATGAGGAGTGTCTGTGAGGAGCGCACACACGCGTGCACACACACACACACACACTGCAAGAACAATTTCCCTCCCTCCCTCCCTCCCTCCCTTCCTCCCTCCCTCCCTCCCTCCCTCCTTCCCTTCCTGAGCAAGTTAGGGGTTTGAACACAGACTCTCACTCAGTTTACTTGTTTATGGCTGGTACTCTACCACTTGAGCTAAAACTCCAGTTCTGATTTTTGCTTTTTTTGTGATTGATGGAGTCTCTGGCGCTTGCCTGCCCTTGCTGAGTTTACACTCAATCCTAAAATCTCAGTCTCGTGAGTAGCTAGGATAGCAGGTGTGAGCACGTCACACATCTGTAAGGCACGGCCTTCAAGGACGGGTGGGCGAGAGGTAGACCAAGAATATTCACATCCTATGCAGCTCTTGTAACTTAAGGAAATGTAATCGAGAATGAGCTTTGTCTGCATTTCTTGTGCCTTTATAAAACCTGTAGGCAGGGTAGAATATTGTACCTTTCTATTATGCCTATAGATTTTCGCATGGTTTAATCAATGGTTTGTATGTGACCCACTTAATTTCTAGGCTAATCCAAATTTGCTTTTAGTGTTCTGTATTCCAGATGTTCCTGGAGGGAAAAAAATCCTTCAGCTTTTCATTTTTGTGTGTGTGTGTGTATGTTTTGCTTGGGGCATGAAAATCATCTTTCCCTCTTCAGTGAAGTTGTTTTCAATTACCATTATGTTTTCACTACAAATACTTAAACAATTAATGGATATGCTTGGTTATTAGTTTATCTTTCAACATACTTGTATTAATCCAGTGATTATGCTCTAGAAGTTTAAAAACATATGCAGATGACAGTTTCAATAACATCAAAAGTCGAGCAAATTCGGCCTCTCCCTCCCCCTGGCAAACATAAAAGCTGAGTGAAGGGTGCGTGGTCCCTGCCAGCTGCTGAGGAGGCACATATGCTGGGCAGATGGGCGAGGCCGGGCCCACCCTATCTGCCTGGAGACCGAGCTGAGGCCCGGAGGGCAGGCGCGGTGCCCGGCCGCAGGTGACGCTGCAGCCCTCGGACTCACTGGGGACACGTGCGGTCGCAGCCATTTCCGGAGGTCAGGGCCAGCGCTCTGTGACTCCGTGAAGTCCTGATGGAAATGCCACCAGGTTCAGGATGGGTGGCACCTCCGGCTCCGCGCTCCACGCCCCCCCCCCAGTCCTGGGCGGGCATGCCAGAGGGGTGGGTCGGTCTTGAGCCTGGCACGCTGCCCTGGCTTGCTGCATGGAGAGGCCGTGGGGCACAGGACTTGCAGGTATGAAACAAGGGGCATTCCAGAGCCACCCGTGGCATGGCCGTGGCCCTGGGTGTGTCCTCCTCCCTCTCACAATCTAGAGAAGTCCCCAACATCCGGGACCTTTGGCCACTGCTGCCAGCTGTGGCACCACCGAGAGGGCTGCCAACTCATTATGCCCGAGTCTTGGCCTCCGGCAGCCCAGGGTTTTGAGGTCATGATTTCTATTTTTAAAATGTTTTAAAAGTCAATACACCTCATTACACTGCCCAGTCCTCAGCTCCAGTGCAGGAGGAGAGCAGGGTGGAAGCCCCTCTCTTGTACCAGCTGTGAGGTGCAGGACAAGTCTGCTGCCAGCAGGCCTGGGGCCGCGGCGCTGCCCGGGACCCCGCTGTCTGTCTCTGCTCCTGCCTCTGCAGAGGCGGTGGTGCTCAGGCAGAATCACGCTGAGCGTGGAAGGCGCACACGTGCTCCCTCCTCGCCCGTGAGTCCTCTAAACACACTCTGAACTGTGTTGCTTCTGCATTTCTTCATCACACAGGAAAACCCAAAAGGCCACGTTCGTCCTGCACTCGTGGTTGTCTGGTCGACCCAGACACTCTCCCGTTTCGTCGGTCCACCCAGACAAAACTGAGCGGAGAGCAGGGGACCCGTCTTCTCGTGGGCAGGTCCTGACAGCTCAGACTGAAGTTCCTTCCTCACGCCAGAGCATTCCACGGCCGCCGGCAGCCGTGAGAGCCGGACACCTGGGCTGGGAACTGAGACGACCACTCATGGGGACAAAAACAGCCAGCCCAGTCCAGGACAGTCTCCACTCAAAGAAGCAGATAAGCGAGAAAAATCAAAACCGACTTTATCACAAGAGCTCAGCTTTACTGCAAATTACCATTGATCTTAAGGTCATATTTCTCATGCTACAAAATATACAGTGATGGTGGCTGAGAGTTTTAGAAAATCTATATAATCTTATAGGAAACCCAACATAAGCAATTTCATTAGTCATCTCTGTCAAGTAAAGCTAGACCATATTGGGAAGTATTTAATTCTTCGGGTTTCTTCTGCACACTAATGCCTGGGAATTGAATGCCCTATCGGCATGTTTCCACACCACTCGGACGGCGCTGCTGCCAGACTCTTCCTCTCCCCGCACCGCTGTCCTTTAAGATGGACTAAGGGAGGGAGCGAGCGCTTCTCCAGCGATTTGGAAAAGCAGAGCCTGTGTGGATTTTGCTTTCTCCAGAAGTAAATAAATGAAGCCTGTAGCGCCGAGCACATGCTTCACGGTGATGAAACCACTCTTTACTGGGAATTGGGGGAGGCCGGGAGGAGCAGGGGGAGGAGGAGAGGGGAGGCCTGCGGGTCCCCCGGGCTAAGCCTGCGCAGTGTTCGGTCTTCCTGAGTCACGGGCCTCGGGCTCTGTACGTGGCCCCGGGCACTTGCTGGTCTTTCCTCACTGAGCCAGGTGATGGGGCGCCAGTGTGTCCAGATGAAGGGAAGTCTCATGAGTGTTCAAGTGGCCTACAGCCACCTTCCTCCCCTCCCTGGCATCCCCACAGCCGGGGCTGCAGGCTGCAGCCAGCGCGGCCCATGGCGGTGGTCACTTAGGCTTGGATAGTTTTTGCCAGTCCTGGGCTTGAGCTCAGGGCCTGAGCACTGTCCTGGGGCTTTCTCAAGGCTGGAGCTCTACCACTTGAGCCTCAGCACCACTTCCAGCTTTTTCTGTATATGTGGTACCGAGGAATCGAACCTGGGTTGTCATGCATGCTAGGCAAGCACTTTAACCACTAGGCCAAACCCCTGACCATGGCGATCACTTAAGGACCAGAAATGCCACATTCCACCAGATGGAAGGCCCGGGAGCAAAGATCTGGTGCAATGGTCCTCGACCATATAACCGTGGTGAGGTGCCCTGTGTGTGGACCTGTTCAACTCCCATCCTGCGTGGAGGCCGCTTCTCCAGGGGCGTGCAGGCCACACCTCTAAGTTCAGCACCAATGGGGCAGCAGGCGTGGGGCTCCCGGGACCAGCAGCCGCAGAAGCCGCAGAGTGGGTCAGCCGGGTGCGGGCTGGTCAGGCAGAACGCCGCGTCGTCAGGCTCGGCGCAGTCACCAGGATTGTAGACACGCTTCTGTGCTCCCGGGCTGGCCCCGCTGTGTCCTCTGCTCTGCCCAGAGGAACCAGAGGCCGGCCACCTCACCACCACCAGACACCAACACCATTCCCCATGGACACCAGCCCTACTTCCCGTGCATCAGTACGAGAGCCCAGAGATGTGCCAACAAGGGCAAGATGCGTCCCCAGAGCCCTGCGTCCCAAGTCCTCTGAGGGGTGCTCGTGGGGTGCGGGGCCGCAGCTCTCCTCCGGCGGGTCTCACCTCCTGAGCTGCCAGGGCCACGGAACGCCCTCCGCCCTGCTTGGCAGCCTCACCTCCCACGCGGTGTGTCTTCTGTCAATCAAGTCTCATCCCCAGGTGCTGGGGCACGCGCCTCGCTCATTCCTGCACGACATCCACTCCCATGGAGATTTCACCAAAGCCCAGGGTCCAGGCCGACATCCCTCCCTCCAGGAGATGCACCCCATAACTCCTCCAGCCATCCCCTCACACCAACACAGCCCTGGGCCACCCTGGGGGAGGGGAGGAGGCGGTGGAGCCCACAGAGGGACGCTCCCCCTCCTCTCTTCGCTCAGGGCAGGGACTCATCGCAGGCCTGAGCAGACTTGGACTCCATATCCTATTCCCGTCCAAGGAGGCGGCAAAGGACTGGAGGGGCCAGGAAGCAGGCGTGGCACTGTGTTCCAAGACTGCCCGGGGATGTGCTCCACCCTCCACAGTGTCCCGTGACGCCTGTCACCTCCGCAGTGTCCCATGACGACACGTGTTACCTCCGCAGCCTCTGACAATGTGTGTCACCTCTGCAGCCTCTGATGACACGTGTCACCTCCGCAGCTTCTGACGACACGTGTCACCTCCGCAGCCTCTGACGACACATGTCACCTCCGCAGTCCCCCATGCCGCCTGTCACCTCCGCAGCCTCTGAAGTGGAGGCAGCCTCGGCTGTGAGTGACGTCAGCTCTGCCGGGCAAAGTCCCCTGTCTGGCAGCCAGGTGCTGCACTCTTGTCTCCATCTCTGAGAGCGGGAAGAGGAGCTGGTGTCTGACGTGAGATGGAGGGCAAGCTGAGGCACAGCGCCTCTCCCCCCG
This sequence comes from Megascapheus bottae, assembly GCF_031878675.1. Lineage (NCBI taxonomy): Eukaryota > Metazoa > Chordata > Mammalia > Rodentia > Geomyidae > Megascapheus > Megascapheus bottae. The sequence goes on from NC_143527.1 coordinate 1,173,256, forward strand.
GGTACCTGTGGGCAGAACCTGACCGAGCTGAGACACATGGAGAAAAGAAAGTCACGCGAGTTCATGAGAAATGAGGCCTGGGTTTAGCTTTAAAGGAGCCAAACAGAACACAGGCGGTCCCTTCTCAGGGAGAGGTTGAACGGCAACTCAGGTCGAGGCCCAGGTAACTAAAAGTACCAGCAGCCGTGACTCGTCCCCGCCAGCCACCTTCCGTCATAAGACCTCACATGACGCTCCTGCCAGCACCTCTTCTTCTCAATCCCCAAACTCATAGCGTACAGACACCAACACGGGCAAAGCTTTGAGAAATCAACAGATTATGCCATTAAGTCTCAGCGCAACGAACAGAGGTACATGTAATCAAAGGAACTTTCATGGGGAGTTATGCAAAGATGTTTTGCAAATGTCTCAGAGGTGAACGGATCTTAGGAGCGGGGCAGCACTCAGAAGATTTCCTGGGAACTCAGGAGGGGAGCCTGAGAGCTCACGGGAAGGCTTTGTTCCCATCTGCCTCGCTGGCACGAACGGTCTTTGATTCTAAGCTGCTTTAAGTTTTCCAGCTGCAGCGAGCCTGTTTCTGAGGCCGCTGCACGACGGGTCAGTAGAACGGCTGATAATCAGTTGCCGGCCTGTGGAAGATCTGTTTCTAATGAGTTCAGGGGGCTTGGATATTGTGGGCAGCCCACGAGACCCTGGTTCTGCAGCTGGATCACATTGAGAGGCTGCACTCGCCCGGTACCATGAGACTTTTCCCCGTCGTTTGCTCTTTCCCACAGTGCTGCAGTGGAAGGTCGGCCCGAGAGAAGGGAGGGGAGGGTGTGTGTCCACCTCTAAACGCTGAAACATGTATCAGTGTTTGCTTCTTAAATTCTTTGATTTAGCATTTGCTCGGCCAAGTACGGCAAAAGAGGGACAGACGTTAATGCAGGGAACACAAGTCTGCGTGGCTAAGAATTTAACAATGGCCTGGTATCTAGGGCCCTCCACGGAATAGCAAGAAGTTGAGATTGAGCAGTATGTTTATTTATACAACGAAGGGGAGATGCATTCGTCCCGGGAGCTTCCCCATCTGGAGACGGAGGCCTTGCTCGGGGAGTGAGCCTCGCCTGCGCCCCACGGGCCTCGCCCGCGCCCGGCTGGCCCAGCACAGAGAAGAGCGCCCTGCTGGAAGCAGAGGTCTTCACCTCCCTTGTTTCTGAACTTGTTTCTCATGTGAAATTAGTAGCTCAGAGAAATCATTCGCGAGTAAATGAAATAAATGAATCAACAAACAAAAACAAACATCAAAACAACAACAAAACCCCTCCAAGGCCCAAAGTCTGATTTTAAAAAGTAGGACTAAATCCATACATTTGAAAATCAAAGGTCAAGATTGTCGCAGCAGTCAGCTCAGGATCTGTCTGTCCGTCTGTCCGTCTGCGTTTTAGACTCTGGACTTGCGCGCCTCTCTGTTTCCTTGGAAGAACTGGCTGTAAAGCCTGCTCTCCTCTTCCAGGACAGCCTCCTCTGGAGGTCACCACGACCTGGCGGGAGCCGCGGGAGACACTGTGGCGACACCCTTCGTCCCCAGCGGACGGACGGCGCAGGCTCGCTGCTCAGCTGCCCTGGGTGAGGCTGCCCTGCTGTGTGAGCTTCACGCAGCCCAGTGGAGACCCTGGATGTGGTCACAGCATTGCCGTCTGTGAGCTCGGCCACGCCAGGCTCGGCCCCCAGTGCTCGGGCTCCGCGTGGCCGAGCCCCGTACGCGAGGCTCACAGGGCTGCGGTGTGCGTGTCGTGTCAGAGATGCCTTCCTCCCCAGGCTCCCCGGCCATCTTCATGAAGACACCAGGCTGGTTTTGCCTGGCTGCGTTCAGAAGGGATGAGGCACACTGCAGAAACAGCAGTCATGAGTACACTTCCCATGACAGGGACAATGGGGTGCTGAGAGGTCCCGGGAGGGACATCCGAGGCCCCCCCCCCGTTAGTGAGCCAACCCTGCTGTGGGGCCGCGCCCGGGATTAGGAGAAGGACAGCTTCCCTCCCCCTCCCTTCCCAGCCAGAAGGAAAATGACCACCGTGCCCTCGGCGTGGGCCGCCCTCGCTGTGACTGCTGCCCGAGTTCCCGCCGGGCAGTGCTCGTCTGCACGCCTGGGGTTTCCAGCGCCATGGCCCGGGTCAGCGGACGCCGCTCTGAGGGCTCGGCATGGGCAGAGGACGCGAAGACCTGAAGGCTGGAGCGCCACGTTTCCAGTAGGGTCCCGGGTGGGCTAGCCGTGTCGGCATGGTCCTCGTGTCCTCGAGGAGCCCGGCCCGGCCTCGGTGGGCTCCCTCCGCAGCACCCTGGCCCCAGGCACAGGGCTCACCTGCTCTGCCTGCCCTGGATGCCCTGACCTGCTCTGGACCCCACGGAAGTCTGCTGATGAGGAGCGTGGGCTCAGGACCCAATCTGCTGGCCAGGTCATCCCTACCCCAAGCTCCACCTGTGTGGGGTCGTGAATTCCTCCAAGCTGGAGCCAGGCACCACGCCCGAGGCTCACGGGGACTCTCAGGAAGTGGTGCCGAGCAGGAGGCACATTCCTATCTCTTCTCCTGTGGGGAAAGCATCCCACATGCCAGGCTGGAGTCTGGGCCCTGCTCTCTTCAGTGGACAAGCAGGGTCCCCCCTTCAACCAGGCCGGGTCCCCCCTCAACCAGGCCGCAGCTCAACTGGCCTCACCTCGGCAGGCCCAGAAAACCCACCTCAGAGGAAAGGCCACACTGGGCAAAGAGGTGTGATAAATAAATAGAAAACTCCAAAACGCGGCTCCCCAGAGTCCTGAGTGAAGAGAATGCCAGCTCCAGCCCTGTGAGGCAGAAAGATTCGTGTGCATGATGCTTCCTCTCTGTTATCATTACGAATAGCTTGCTGGTAGGCACAGAAGAGAACCAGATGTAAGCTGCAACTAAAAGGAAGAAAAAAATAGCGAAAGAAATGAGAAAATGTTTATGTAAGTCTTGCTTCCCTCACTAAAAAATGGTTCTATTCTAATCCTCCATAAAGACTCAAATACTCACATGGAGTCGATGTAGGAGCCAGAATATTAAGATGTTTTGAGATGTGTGAGCTGCAACTTGCTCCAGTTCGCTGAAAGCAATCTTGATTTTAGTATGCGTCTATTTATTGTGCAGTTGTACTTCTTTCCAAATTAGCTTTCATTGGAACTTCAACCCCGTTCTGTTTGTGTGGGTGTCAAAACAACAATGAGGACAGAAAGCAAACAAAGTAAACTCTGTGTCTTCTTTTCTCCTTAAACATAAAGTTCCGAAGAGTTTACTCTTGCTTTTGTGCTCATTATTTTATTGTGCATATTTTATTGTGTGTGCGTCATGGCGCTTTGAGGCACATACCCATACTGAAATGCTACTTTCTGCGTCCGTCTCTCAAGGATGGGATGCAGATGGCCAGCAGCCGGGCAGTGGATACAGCCAAGGTGAGCGGGCCGACACTGCAGGGCGATGACCGACAGGACGTCTTCAGGGATGCCCCTCAGGGAAGCTCAGTGGCTGACCCAGGGGACCTGCGCCGCCCCTCTGGGGACGGGCTCTTCTCAGTGGGAAACGTGCATGCCAGGTCTCCCGGAGGCGCTCTGAGCGGCAGCTCCAGAATGGGAGAAAACTGGGGCCGTCATTCATTGGATACAGCATCGAGGAGTTCAAAAGACAGAGCAGCCAAAGAATCAACCACCCCGCTCACAAACGGCAAACGAGTGAAGGGAGAATTCTCCCAAGACGTGCAGGACAGGCAAGCACACGAAGGGACCTTCACCCGCAGCCCCCAGGGAGGCCCTGGGATTCCCCCGCTCGCTGTGCGCCAGGGCCCTCCAGAAACAGCCTCAAATGCTGGTCAGGAGCGAGGGACCCAAGAGGCCCTCACACACAAGAGGTGGGAGCCAGAGCAGGCAGCACGAGTGGGAGTGAGCGGGGAGCTCCCCGAGTGAGATCCTCCACGCCCCTCTCCTGGAGATGGTGGAAGCCACGCCACCTGCACAGAGGAGAGCTGGCACAGGCCCCCTCTACAGCAGCGCCCCCGGGCTGGCACAGTCCCCCTCTACAGCAGCGCCCCCGGGCTGGCACAGGCCCCCTCTACAGCAGCGCCCCCGGGCTGGCGCAGGCCCCCTCTACAGCAGCGCCCCTGGGCTGGCGCAGTGCTCACCAGCTGATGACTGGATGAGGGGGACGTTACACACTGCACACACACACATACACATACACACACACACACACCACATACACACACACCACATACACACCACACACATGCCACACACACATACACATACACATACACACCACATACCCACACCACACACATACACCACAAACACACACATACATATACACACACCACATATATACCACACACAACACACATAACATATACACCACATATATACCACACACAACACACACACATACACACGCACCACACACACTACATACTCTCACACGCCACACACACACACACACTCACAAACACTCAGATTTGAGTGTTATTCTGCTATAGGAAAATAGACAAAGCCAGGCAGGCACATCCGTGAGTCCGTGGGCTGTTTCCACAGCCAGCCCCACCCCACCTCCCAGGGGCAGGCCTCTGCCAGGAGGCTCCACCAGGGCTGTGGGTGAGCTGAGGATCCCAGCCATCCCCCCCCGCCCCCCGCTCCCGGCTCCACCCTCCAGACCTGAGCCTCAGCTGCTCCTGGGGAAGATGCAGAAAGCACACAGGAGCTCAGAGCCCGGAACACGCCCGCCCGCAGCAGGAGGGAGAGCTGGGACTGCAGGGAATGGAGATGTCCTGGGGAAGGAGGGTAAGGCAGACCCCTGCTGCTCATGTCCCCGAAACTCTGAGGAAGCCAGACAAATCTGTTCCTCAAGTGAAGGAAACCCTGGAGGAAATCCGGCCGGTGCCCCAGGGTGTGAACACCTCCACACACGTTCTCAGTGGTCCCTCCACCACGTGCGCTTTTATTCCTCACCTAGGAAGAGTCTTTCTTTATTTCTTTGTCTTCACAAATAGGACGAAGACAATTAAAAGCTCACCACAGACAATCGGGAACGCGATGGAAGACAGAACACCTCACTGGCGTGTTGAAGTGATGTAATTTAAACACAGCTCTTTCCAGAACAAATTCAGAATTAGTCCCCCATTAGTGGATTGCTTGAGTAGAATCAACAACATGAAATTAAACTGTGCCTCAAAATATTGAGGACTGCACACCACGCTCATTTTACGAAGCTTTTGCTCTGTACTTACTGGAGAGGAGGAAAAAAAACGGCATGTATTGAAACAAACAAATGGAAGGATGTTTTCCAGTTCCATTTAACTTTCAGAAATAATCATTTGGCTGCTACTAGATGTGTACCACCTATGTGAGCTGTACAAGTTTGTACTGCCTGCTCTTTCTTTTTAATTGTGGCATCCCTTACTTGGCCAAAAAAAAGAAAAAGAAAAAGAAAATAAGAAGACCTCTGTGAGCAAGAAACACGGCCACCTCTGCATTTTTCCTTCCTTTTTCTCCCCCACGCTAGGAAGTTGCAGACGAATTGCCATTAGCAGCAGCTCGAAGGCTGAGGTCAAAGGAAAGACACAACCTAACAAAGGAATTGATCCGGTGCACTATGGAATTCTATAATCGGACCCATATTCTAGACACAAGCGTCCTCCGCAAATCGCCTCTGAAATGTAAAAATTTAATTTGTCAACATGCTTACATCATATCTTCCATCACTGTCGAGGCTGTGGCGGGGTGCGGGGCCGCGGGGCCGCGGACGCCAAGCACACTGAAATGAGACGACGGGCCCTGATTAGAGCTCACCGCCGCTGGAATTGTCTGGGACAGCTAGGCAATCAGATTATTAACTCTGATACCAGATACTCTATCTCTTCGCTGGGATTAGCATGAAAATTTTGATATGGATCGATAAGCAATCTTTCCTTTATAAAGAATCCCTGCAAGCTTCATTAATCTGTGTGTATGTTTATGTCAAGGAATTAAGACGTCTTGATTACTGCTGGTTCTCCTCTTTTTAGTTCTTTGGGAGGAAAATCTCATATAAATTTATTAAATAAACCGCTGGACTGCTTACCTCAAAGAAAATTGCATCCTTTCTCTTCGTCCAGTCCTTAGCTCGGCTGCTTTTCTCCAGGGGGGACGGGGCAGGGGCGAGGGGCTGGTGTGGGGCAGGGAACCCCTTTCTGCTCACCCACCGTGGACCCAGGCTCAGGTTGAGAGCCACCGTCACCATGGAGGTGTGCTTGCCCCCAAATTCTTGCGGGAATGGCTTCCCCTCGGGCGTGGGGGGGGCGCCAAGCGCCCTGGAGAGACTCCATCTGGTGAGACTCGCATTGAAGACGGCTGCCTCCCGTTCTGAGCATGACCTCACGCGTGGCAATCCCGCGCTTTCTCTCTGGTTTGTCAAGCCGAGCCAGGATTCCACGCGTGGCCCTTGTCTCCCACACTCATCACCTGAGAATCGTACGAGGCGCCCACACCTGGGTGTCAGCGTGCAGACTCAGCAAGAGAGAAATCCCTCACCCCCAGCCTCCAAGGTCAGCCAGGCCCTGCTTCCCCCAGCGCCAGGCCTGCCGGCTCCCCCGCCCTGGCCCCGGCCCTGCCTGGGCCTTGTGGTACTGTGTAAGGTCGATGGCCCGCTTCCCGCTCAGCCTCCTGCCCCTCCATACGTGTGGCCCCTGCCTCACCTCTTCCTAGCTGCCCGAGCCCAGCAGACCTGCCGGGCCTGGGGACTCGTGGGGCCTCTGGGGACTGGTGGGGCCTCTGGGGACAGGTGGGGGCTGTGGGGACTGGTGGGGCTCTGGGGGCTGGTGGAGGGTCTGGGGACTGATGGGGGCTCTGGGGACTGATGGGGGCTCTGGGGACTGGTGGAGGGTCTGGGGACTGATGGGGGCTCTGGGGACTGATGGGGGCTCTGGGGACAGGTGGAGGCTGTGGGGACAGGTGGGGCCTCTGGGCACTGGTGGGGCTCTCCTGCTCTGTTTCGAGCAGGGTGGGGGCCGTGCTTGCTGTCGCCTGACTTCCCTTCTCCCTCTTTGGCTCTTAGCTCTTCTAGGCATGATTATCTGGGGACTCAAACCTAACCTGCATCATAGCCAAAGGAAAGCGAGTGGAGGTTTGTCCTCCGTGTAAGAGATGAGCGGGCACTCAGCGCGCTTCCCCTGCGTCTGTTCGGGGACCATCAGAGCACAGGCCATGCGCTGAGGCTGGCAAAGCCACACACTCAAGAAGTCAGCCGCAGAGGTCACGGCGTGGCCTCCCGGCCTGGCTGGCCTATGTCTTTATGCTGCAGAGAAACGGCCAGCTCCTTTCTCAGAGTCCTTCTTGTTTTGGGAAGTCTGAGGCTTGGCGCTCAGCTCAGGGTCTTGCGAAGACCACAGGGCAAACGGGAGTGGATGGAGAGAAGTGGGGGCTGCACTGGAGATGCTGTGCAGATGTCACTGTGTCCAGAGTGACCGCACGGGTCTCCAGGGCTCGGGACTGCAGAAAGGTGAGGACGTGGATCACAGTCCCGAATCCGTGGTCCCAACCTGGCACATCCAGGTATTTCCTTCGTCTCTGAGCTCTGAGGCGATGAGGGTGAGGGGTACGGAAGCCTGTTCACCCGGAGCTGCACACCCAGGGGAAGGACCATGCAAGCCACCGTCCCAGAAGCCGCCAGCATTCCTGGAAGCTGGGGTGGGCTCTCAGTTTGGAGCTCTGGGTTGTGGGCTAAAGTCAGGTCCACACCACAAGGCTGGCTCTGGAGCTGGCACAAGGACCCAGGAGAATTTCATCCACGCTCATTTGACATTTCTTTGGTTTGAAAAAGAGTGCATTCGTATAAAATTCATGTAGGTACATAATTCACTTAAGATTGACCGACTATCCCATTCCCTGTGGTAGAGGAGCAGGAGTGTTGGGTTCTGGGCACACAAGTGTGCCCGCAGCCTCTGGGGCCTGGGTCACAGCCCGGGTCTCCCGCCTGTGAGGTTCAGAGCTGCCGGGCAGGCCCACCTCACAGAAAGCGGCCGTCCCCTCCTCCCCAGCAGCCTAGAAGGATCTCACAGAGCCCCAGCAGGCCTCGCCGGTGCACAGGACAGGCGTGTGTCAGGAGACAAACCCCGGGGACCTAGACACTGCACAGCAGACACCACTCCACGAATTTGCACCACCGCTCACAAACCCCGGGGACCTAGACACTGCACAGCAGACACCACTCCACGAATTTGCACCACCGCTCCGTATCACTTCAGATTCATTCACATTTGCAAAACGAAACATGAACATACACTTAAATGTAACGTGCAATCCATATTTCCGCCGTTACCATGAGTACTCGAGTAAGGAAAGAATGATCAATCTGCTCTTAAATTCTGGAATTTTAAAGTGGCTGCAACCCTTTCTCAGAAATATCGAAGCAGAAGCATTTTCGCGTTGAGCCAGCTTCGGCGGAGTGATAATGGTGTCTCAGTGAAGGGCCCTCTCTCCGCTCATGACATTTAAAAGCAAATGATACATGGCTAAGCAGCCTGCTCTTCTTGTGCTTCGTGAGTTCCCACTTTGCAATTTATCACAAGTGACTCATGAAAGTGCATTTCCAAATCAAAAAGAGAATGTATACGTTTGATTTATGTTTTTTGTGGGGAAGAGCAATTTGTAGCTAATGAGCACAAAAGGCAAATTGGCACACTGTGCTGTCTTCAGCTTCCCCGAGAACTCGGTGATTTTGACAACAAAGTTAACACAGCCAAACAGCTTTAAAATCATTTATCTGTTTAAACCAAGCTTTCAAAGTATGAAATTAGAACCCTAATGCTATATTCCCTGGTGAACAATCTCGATTTTTCCCATTGAAAACTGCCTTCATCTGATCTAAAAAGAAAGGTACTATTATTTCCTATTATAATTCCACAGCAATTTTTTCTTTTGCCGAGCTTCTCAAATTATTAGTTTAATACAAGAAATCATTGGCATGATTTTAATTCCCTAAATAACATATGGATGGTAAGAGAAAATAACACCATTGCTTCATCAACTACTTCTATTCAGAGTTGCAAATCTCCCTCACTTGCAGAGTAGCAATATGTTGTGGCCAGGTATTTGTTTCCTTTCACATATCTGACTTTGGTACCTGGTATATTGTATATACATTTATTTGTGTATTGGAAATAGGGTAGGGAAGGGAAAAACAAGATGATTGGGAGGGGTAGGGAGAAGGAAACTGGGAGGAAAACATGGGAAGGGGTATCGATATTCTTGAAGCAGTGTATGTACCACTGGATGAATATAACTGTAACCCCTCTATACATCACCCGACAATAAAATGCAATTGAAAAAAAGAAGAAGAAAACCTTTATTTATGTATTTATTGCCAGTATTGGGCCTTGAACTGTGGACCTGGGTGCTATCTCTAAGCTACTTTTGCTCAAGGCTAGCACTCTGCTACTCGAGCCACAGCTCCACTTCTGGCTTTTTCTGTGATTCACTGAAGATAAGAGTCTCATGGAGGGGGCCGGGAGTTTGGCCTAGTGGTTAAAGTGCTTGCCCAGCATGCACGAGGACCCAGGTTCGATTCCTCGGTACCCCCCACATACATAGAAAACAGCCGGAAGTGGTGCTGAGGCTCAAGTGGTAGAGCTCTAGCTTTGAGAAAGCCCAACAACAGTGCTCAGGCCCTGAGCTCAAGCCCAGGATGGGTAAAAATAAAAAGGCTAGGTAGCTAGAATTAAAGGTGTGAGCCACTGGCTGAGTGCTTTTCCATGTGGAAATATGTTCGTTTGATGCAAGCCTTCCAATCTAGTCATTCTTTGATTTGCTGTGCTCCTGGATCTTTATTCAAAGAGTTCTACCTATGACCAGGAACCCTAGTATTTCCCCTACTAGAAAACAGACAATAATAAGTGCTGGCAAGGGCATGGCTGAAAGGGAGCCCTGATCCACTGTTGGGGGAAGGTAAATTTGTTCAGCCACTCTGGAAAACGGTGTAGAGGTTCCTTAAGAAAAGTAAGCAGAGTGTAAATCCCTTTAAGCCAGAGCAGCAATGCCTCCAGAACAAGTCCAGAGCAAACTTTGTTAATGTTCATGCGATACAAAAACTAAGTAAATTCTAATTTCAAACCATTAAGTCTGGAAGGCTGGGAGTAAAAGTACAGAGTTTCTGTGTGGGGTGCAAGTGGTCGCTGGCCCAACGATTAGAAATGGTAGGCCAGACAGGAAGGGTAAGAGCTGTGGGCAGAGGGAGCTAAGACTAAGACCTGTGTTGAATAGCAAGTTGTAAACTGAGTTTTGATTCTTTCAACACAGCCTGTGCCAGGCATTGGGTTTGCAAGACATCGCCACTGCTGGAGCATTTCTCATGAAATAACTGCAAACCCGGGAGGTGAGGCTTGCAGCAGGGCAGGGCACTGAACACAATGCAGGCAGCGGGCCTGCAATCGGCTCCCAGCCACCCCGCGTGACCCGAGTCTTCATTGAAGCCACAGCCTAGATTTTGGACAAAACACCTCCCAAGAGGGACGAACACGGCGTGAACAATTGGTGAGAGTGGCGAAATGAGTGCAGAAGAGACATTTGTGAGAATAGCGCTGCCCCCCTGCGGGGTGTCACGGGGGACGCCTCCGCCCCTGCCTCCGTGTCTCAGATGTTCCGGTGGTGACGGTGTCCCTCACACACTGGTGTGACTCTAGAGAGGAAGCCAAACATGCTCAGCCCGAGAAAACGCCTGCCGCTCCGCAGCCACAGCGCAGTGGCTCCCGATGCACCATGTTTACCGAGGGCTGCTTTATAGCAACACACTTTGGAAGTCATGTTAAGCAACAATGAGGGATTCAAACCTGATTTAGAACTCCATCACACATAGTGCTCCCGATGCAAATGACACCAGTGGGGTGAAAAATCAGATGAGGGCCCCGTGTCCACCTCAGGCTAGAAAGAGCAACAAGCACCGCAAACTATGTCACACCGGTCTCACTGGTTCCAGCAGGCGAGTTTCCTCGGGTATTGCGAGACTCCTCCTGCTCACGCTCGCTCAAGACAAAGCACATTGCAAACCTCTTAGCATTTCCCTGGAATAAACATACTGCAGCTTTCTTACAAACATGGGCACGTGGGCTCTCCTTTCTCGTGGGCTTGTGATTATTTTCTGAAGAAAGCTTACACGCATTGTGCAGAGAGGATGCAGAACCCTGTTTATCAGTGGGGAAGGCAGAGCATATTGGTGAGTTTCCTGAAGGGCTGCGCGCAGTCTACCTCTTGTAATACAAACCAGCACAGAGCCAGCGCACCTGGATTGCATTAATTTGGCAGTTTATAAAACATTCTTCCGTTACCAAACCCCGCTCTTTTTGTTATGGTTGTAATGCAGTTTCCTCTGTTAGATGTTGCTGAATGTCATCTTTCTGCTCAGGGAGGAATGCGGTGTGTGGGGGGGGGCGGGGAAGGTGTGTGTTACTCTGTTCCTGGCTCTTCTTCATACGTTAAAGGGCGGTCATTTCCCACAGCTACATGGGTGTCTTTGTCATTTGGATATTGGAAATTGACTGCTCTGTGTTATTGTGCTTCTTATTTGGGTGCTAGGTCATTTACAGAAGTGTCACCATTGAGTCTGGAGGGCAGGGCAGTTGTATTATCGGGCCCCTGGCTTCCCTGCCCTTCCTGTCCCCGCGGCCCTCCACGCCATTCCCTCTTCACGTTCTTCTAATGCGTGTACTCTAGTATTCTGTCAAAAATCTTTTGGAAAACAGGAGATCAGAAACCAACCTAGAAGTATTTAGGTGGCTGGCCGCTGCCTAAGGGCTCTCAGTCTAAACAGCCTTGGTGAGCCATTCTGCGGGACCCTGGCCGCCCGGAGAGGTCACGGGTGAGGACATCTGTGCAGGAGGACTGTGGAGGAGCAGGGCGACAGCTGGCCGGTTATGACTGGCCGGGCCAGGCACCACTGTGAACGAGGCTGAAGACTGGAAAGGATGGGAGCAGACGCAGGGCAGAGCTTAGGGCAGCGCAGCGCCTGTGGGGACCCAGCTAGAGCAGCACAGCAGCTCTGGAGAAGGCCTGCGGGGACCCAGCTAGGACAGCGCAGCGCCTCTGGAGAAGGCCTGTGGGGACCCAGCTAGGGCAGCGCAGCACCTCTGGAGAAGGCCTGTGGGGACCCAGCTAGAGCAGCACAGCACCTCTGGAGAAGGCCTGTGGGGACCCAGCTAGAGCAGCACAGCACCTCTGGAGAAGGCCTGTGGAATTCCAGGTAGGGCAGCACAGCACCTCTGGAGAAGGCCTGTGGGGACCCAGTTAGAGCAGCACAGCACCTCTGGAGAAGGCCTGTGGAATTCCAGCTAGGGCAGCACAGCACCTCTGGAGAAGGCCTGTGGGGACCCAGCTAGAGCAGCACAGCACCTCTGGAGAAGGCCTGCGGGGACCCAGCTAGAGCAGCACAGCACCTCTGGAGAAGGCCTGTGGGGACCCAGCTAGAGCAGCGCAGCACCTCTGGAGAAGGCCTGTGGGGACACAGCTAGAGCAGCACAGCACCTCTGGAGAAGGCCTGTGGAATTCCAGCTAGGGCAGCACAGCAACTCTGGAGAAGGCCTGTGGAATTCCAGCTAGAGCAGCACAGCACCTCTGGAGAAGGCCTGTGGAATTCCAGCTAGAGCAGCACAGCACCTCTGGAGAAGGCCTGTGGAATTCCAGCTAGAGCAGCACAGCACCTCTGGAGAAGGCCTGCGGGGACCCAGCTAGGACAGCGCAGCGCCTCTGGAGAAGGCCTGTGGGGACCCAGCTAGAGCAGCACAGCACCTCTGGAGAAGGCCTGCGGGGACCCAGCTAGGACAGCGCAGCGCCTCTGGAGAAGGCCTGTGGAATTCCAGCTAGGGCAGCACAGCACCTCTGGAGAAGGCCTGTGGAATTCCAGCTAGAGCAGCACAGCACCTCTGGAGAAGGCCTGCGGGGACCCAGCTAGGACAGCGCAGCGCCTCTGGAGAAGGCCTGTGGGGACCCAGCTAGAGCAGCGCAGCACCTCTGGAGAAGGCCTGTGGAATTCCAGCTAGAGCAGCACAGCACCTCTGGAGAAGGCCTGCGGGGACCCAGCTAGGACAGCGCAGCGCCTCTGGAGAAGGCCTGTGGGGACCCAGCTAGAGCAGCACAGCACCTCTGGAGAAGGCCTGCGGGGACCCAGCTAGGACAGCGCAGCGCCTCTGGAGAAGGCCTGTGGAATTCCAGCTAGGGCAGCACAGCACCTCTGGAGAAGGCCTGTGGAATTCCAGCTAGAGCAGCACAGCACCTCTGGAGAAGGCCTGCGGGGACCCAGCTAGGACAGCGCAGCGCCTCTGGAGAAGGCCTGTGGGGACCCAGCTAGAGCAGCGCAGCACCTCTGGAGAAGGCCTGTGGAATTCCAGCTAGAGCAGCACAGCACCTCTGGAGAAGGCCTGTGGGGACCCAGCTAGAGCAGCACAGCACCTCTGGAGAAGGCCTGTGGGGACCCAGCTAGAGCAGCACAGCACCTCTGGAGAAGGCCTGCGGGGACCCATCTAGAGCAGCACAGCACCTCTGGAGAAGGCCTGCGGGGACCCAGCTAGGGAAACACAGCACCTCTGGAGAAGGCCTGTGGAATTCCAGCTAGAGCAGCACAGCACCTCTGGAGAAGGCCTGTGGAATTCCAGCTAGGGCAGCACAGCAACTCTGGAGAGGCCTGTGGAATTCCAGCTAGGGCAGCACAGCAACTCTGGAGAGGCCTGTGGGGACCCAGCTAGAGCAGCACAGCACCTCTGGAGAAGGCCTGTGGGGACCCAGCTAGAGGAGCACAGCACCTCTGGAGAAGGCCTGTGGAATTCCAGCTAGAGCAGCACAGCACCTCTGGAGAAGGCCTGTGGAATTCCAGCTAGGGCAGCACAGCAACTCTGGAGAGGCCTGTGGAATTCCAGCTAGGGCAGCACAGCAACTCTGGAGAGGCCTGTGGAATTCCAGCTAGGGCAGCACAGCAACTCTGGAGAGGCCTGTGGGGACCCAGCTAGAGCAGCACAGCACCTCTGGAGAAGGCCTGTGGGGACCCAGCTAGAGGAGCACAGCACCTCTGGAGAAGGCCTGCGGGGACCCAGCTAGGACAGCACAGCAGCTCTGGAGAAGGCCTGCGGGGACCCAGCTAGAACAGCACAGCACCTCTGGAGAAGGCCTGTGGGGACCCAGCTAGAGCAGCACAGCACCTCTGGAGAAGGCCTGTGGGGACCCAGCTAGAGCAGCGCAGCACCTCTGGAGAAGGCCTGTGGAATTCCAGCTAGGGCAGCACAACAACTCTGGAGAAGGCCTGTGGGGACCCAGCTAGAGCAGCACAGCACCTCTGGAGAAGGCCTGTGGGGACCCAGCTAGAGCAGCACAGCACCTCTGGAGAAGGCCTGTGGGGACCCAGCTAGAGCAGCGCAGCACCTCTGGAGAAGGCCTGTGGGGACACAGCTAGAGCAGCACAGCACCTCTGGAGAAGGCCTGTGGAATTCTAGCTAGGGCAGCACAGCAACTCTGGAGAAGGCCTGTGGAATTCCAGCTAGAGCAGCACAGCACCTCTGGAGAAGGCCTGTGGAATTCCAGCTAGAGCAGCGCAGCACCTCTGGAGAAGGCCTGTGGGGACCCAGCTAGAGCAGCACAGCACCTCTGGAGAAGGCCTGTGGGGACCCAGGTAGAGCAGCACAGCACCTCTGGAGAAGGCCTGCGGGGACCCAGCTAGGACAGCACAGCAGCTCTGGAGAAGGCCTGCGGGGACCCAGCTAGGACAGCACAGCACCTCTGGAGAAGGCCTGTGGGGACCCAGCTAGAGCAGCACAGCACCTCTGGAGAAGGCCTGTGGAATTCCAGGTAGAGCAGCACAGCACCTCTGGAGAAGGCCTGTGGGGACCCAGCTAGGGCACCACAGCAACTCTGGAGAAGGCCTGTGGAATTCCAGCTAGAGCAGCACAGTACCTCTGGAGAAGGCCTGTGGAATTCCAGCTAGAGCAGCACAGCACCTCTGGAGAAGGCCTGTGGGGACCCAGCTAGAGCAGCACAGCACCTCTGGAGAAGGCCTGTGGGGACCCAGCTAGAGCAGCGCAGCACCTCTGGAGAAGGCCTGTGGAATTCCAGCTAGAGCAGCACAGTACCTCTGGAGAAGGCCTGTGGAATTCCAGCTAGAGCAGCACAGCACCTCTGGAGAAGGCCTGTGGGGACCCAGCTAGAGCAGCACAGCACCTCTGGAGAAGGCCTGTGGGGACCCAGCTAGAGCAGCGCAGCACCTCTGGAGAAGGCCTGTGGAATTCCAGCTAGAGCAGCACAGCACCTCTGGAGAAGGCCTGTGGAATTCCAGCTAGGGCAGCACAGCACCTCTGGAGAAGGCCTGCGGGGACCCAGCTAGAGCAGCACAGCACCTCTGGAGAAGGCCTGTGGAATTCCAGCTAGAGCAGCACAGCACCTCTGGAGAAGGCCTGTGGGGACCCAGCTAGGGCACCACAGCAACTCTGGAGAAGGCCTGTGGAATTCCAGCTGGAGCAGCACAGTACCTCTGGAGAAGGCCTGTGGAATTCCAGCTAGAGCAGCACAGCACCTCTGGAGAAGGCCTGTGGAATTCCAGCTAGAGCAGCGCAGCACCTCTGGAGAAGGCCTGTGGGGACCCAGCTAGAGCAGCACAGCACCTCTGGAGAAGGCCTGTGGGGACCCAGCTAGAGCAGCACAGCACCTCTGGAGAAGGCCTGTGGGGACCCAGCTAGAGCAGCACAGCACCTCTGGAGAAGGCCTGCGGGGACCCAGCTAGGACAGCACAGCAGCTCTGGAGAAGGCCTGCGGGGACCCAGCTAGGACAGCACAGCACCTCTGGAGAAGGCCTGTGGGGACCCAGCTAGAGCAGCACAGCACCTCTGGAGAAGGCCTGTGGAATTCCAGGTAGAGCAGCACAGCACCTCTGGAGAAGGCCTGTGGGGACCCAGCTAGGGCACCACAGCAACTCTGGAGAAGGCCTGTGGAATTCCAGCTAGAGCAGCACAGCACCTCTGGAGAAGGCCTGTGGGGACCCAGCTAGGGCACCACAGCAACTCTGGAGAAGGCCTGTGGAATTCCAGCTAGGGCAGCACAGCACCTCTGGAGAAGGCCTGTGGAATTCCAGCTGGAGCAGCACAGCACCTCTGGAGAAGGGCTGTGGGGACCCAGCTAGGGCACCACAGCAACTCTGGAGAAGGCCTGTGGGGACCCAGCTAGGGCAGCACAGCACCTCTGGAGAAGGCCTGTGGGGACCCAGCTGGAGCAGCACAGCACCTCTGGAGAAGGCCTGTGGGGACCCAGCTAGAGCAGCACAGCACCTCTGGAGAAGGCCTGTGGAATTCCAGCTAGGGCAGCACAGCACCTCTGGAGAAGGCCTGTGGGGACCCAGCTAGAGCAGCGCAGCACCTCTGGAGAAGGCCTGTGGGGACCCAGCTAGAGCAGCGCAGCACCTCTGGAGAAGGCCTGTGGGGACCCAGCTAGAGCAGCGCAGCACCTCTGGAGAAGGCCTGTGGGGACCCAGCTAGAGCAGCGCAGCACCTCTGGAGAAGGCCTGTGGGGACCCAGCTAGAGCAGCACAGCATCTCTGGAGAAGGCCTGTGGGGACCCAGCTAGAGCAGCGCAGCACCTCTGGAGAAGGCCTGTGGGGACCCAGCTAGACAGGACAGCACCTCTGGAGAAGGCCTGTGGGGACCCAGCTAGAGCAGCACAGCACCTCTGGAGAAGGCCTGTGGGGACCCAGCTAGAGCAGCACAGCACCTCTGGAGAAGGCCTGTGGGGACCCAGCTAGAGCAGCACAGCACCTCTGGAGAAGGCCTGCGGGGACCCAGCTAGGACAGCACAGCAGCTCTCGAGAAGGCCTGTGGGGACCCAGCTAGAGCAGCACAGCACCTCTGGAGAAGGCCTGCGGGGACCCAGCTAGAGCAGCACAGCACCTCTGGAGAAGGCCTGCGGGGACCCAGCTAGAGCAGCACAGCACCTCTGGAGAAGGCCTGCGGGGACCCATCTAGAGCAGCACAGCACCTCTGGAGAAGGCCTGCGGGGACCCAGCTAGAGCAGCACAGCACCTCTGGAGAAGGCCTGCGGGGACCCAGCTAGAGCAGCACAGCACCTCTGGAGAAGGCCTGCGGGGACCCAGCTAGGGCAGCACAGCACCTCTGGAGAAGGCCTGTGGGGACCCAGCTAGAGCAGCACAGCACCTCTGGAGAAGGCCTGTGGGGACCCAGCTAGAGCAGCACAGCACCTCTGGAGAAGGCCTGTGGGGACCCAGCTAGGACAGCACAGCAGCTCTGGAGAAGGCCTGCGGGGACCCAGCTAGGACAGCACAGCACCTCTGGAGAAGGCCTGTGGGGACCCAGCTAGAGCAGCACAGCACCTCTGGAGAAGGCCTGTGGAATTCCAGGTAGAGCAGCACAGCACCTCTGGAGAAGGCCTGTGGGGACCCAGCTAGAGCAGCACAGCACCTCTGGAGAAGGCCTGTGGAATTCCAGCTAGAGCAGCGCAGCACCTCTGGAGAAGTCCTGTGGAATTCCAGCTAGGGCAGCACAGCACCTCTGGAGAAGGCCTGTGGAATTCCAGCTAGGGCAGCACAGCACCTCTGGAGAAGGCCTGTGGAATTCCAGCTAGAGCAGCGCAGCACCTCTGGAGAAGGCCTGTGGGGACCCAGCTAGAGCAGCACAGCACCTCTGGAGAAGGCCTGTGGGGACCCAGCTAGAGCAGCACAGCACCTCTGGAGAAGGCCTGTGGGGACCCAGCTAGAGCAGCACAGCACCTCTGGAGAAGGCCTGCGGGGACCCAGCTAGGACAGCACAGCAGCTCTGGAGAAGGCCTGCGGGGACCCAGCTAGGACAGCACAGCACCTCTGGAGAAGGCCTGTGGAATTCCAGCTAGAGCAGCACAGTACCTCTGGAGAAGGCCTGTGGGGACCCAGCTAGAGCAGCACAGCACCTCTGGAGAAGGCCTGTGGGGACCCAGCTAGAGCAGCACAGCACCTCTGGAGAAGGCCTGTGGAATTCCAGGTAGAGCAGCACAGTACCTCTGGAGAAGGCCTGTGGAATTCCAGCTAGAGCAGCACAGCACCTCTGGAGAAGGCCTGTGGGGACCCAGCTAGAGCAGCACAGCACCTCTGGAGAAGGCCTGCGGGGACCCAGCTAGGACAGCACAGCAGCTCTGGAGAAGGCCTGTGGGGACCCAGCTAGAGCAGCACAGCACCTCTGGAGAAGGCCTGTGGAATTCCAGCTAGGGCAGCACAGCACCTCTGGAGAAGGCCTGTGGGGACCCAGCTAGAGCAGCACAGCACCTCTGGAGAAGGCCTGTGGGGACCCAGCTAGAGCAGCACAGCACCTCTGGAGAAGGCCTGTGGGGACCCAGCTAGAGCAGCACAGCACCTCTGGAGAAGGCCTGTGGAATTCCAGCTAGGGCAGCACAGCACCTCTGGAGAAGGCCTGTGGGGACCCAGCTAGAGCAGCACAGCACCTCTGGAGAAGGCCTGTGGGGACCCAGCTAGAGCAGCACAGCACCTCTGGAGAAGGCCTGCGGGGACCCATCTAGAGCAGCACAGCACCTCTGGAGAAGGCCTGCGGGGACCCAGCTAGGGAAACACAGCACCTCTGGAGAAGGCCTGTGGAATTCCAGCTAGAGCAGCACAGCACCTCTGGAGAAGGCCTGTGGAATTCCAGCTAGAGCAGCACAGCACCTCTGGAGAAGGCCTGTGGGGACCCAGCTAGAGCAGCGCAGCACCTCTGGAGAAGGCCTGTGGAATTCCAGCTAGAGCAGCGCAGCACCTCTGGAGAAGGCCTGTGGAATTCCAGCTAGGGCAGCACAGCACCTCTGGAGAAGGCCTGTGGAATTCCAGCTAGGGCAGCACAGCACCTCTGGAGAAGGCCTGTGGAATTCCAGCTAGAGCAGCACAGCACCTCTGGAGAAGGCCTGTGGAATTCCAGCTAGAGCAGCGCAGCACCTCTGGAGAAGGCCTGTGGGGACCCAGCTAGAGCAGCACAGCACCTCTGGGGAAGGCCTGTGGAATTCCAGGTAGAGCAGCACAGCACCTCTGGAGAAGGCCTGTGGGGACCCAGCTAGGGCACCACAGCAACTCTGGAGAAGGCCTGCGGGGACCCAGCTAGGGAAACACAGCACCTCTGGAGAAGGCCTCTGGGGACCCAGCTAGAGCAGCACAGCACCTCTGGGGAAGGCCTGTGGAATTCCAGCTAGGGCAGCGCAGCACCTCTGGAGAAGGCCTCTGGGGACCCAGCTAGAGCAGCACAGCACCTCTGGGGAAGGCCTGTGGAATTCCAGCTAGGGCAGCGCAGCAGCTCTGGAGAAGGCCTGTGGGAACCCAGCTCAGGGCAGCGCCTCTGGAGAAGGCGTGCGGGAACAGTTTTCTGAGTGGTGAGGTGGCAGGTGGCTCAGCTGCAGTCTCAGGTTGAGCTCCACGTACGTTTGCACCATGGACAGAAGTCTCCCCAGAGAGGCAATATAAGTGGCCTGGGCAGTGACCTGTGGCAGCGGGTGAGGGAGGTGGCTTGGGCAGTGGGCCAGCTGGAGCCCGGGTAGTGGGAGAAACAGAGGAAGGACACCGGGTCACACTCCCAGCTCAGACAGCTTGCGTGGGGAGCCATGGTTTCCTTTGGAAAATTGGAGCACATATCAACTGCTCATTATTTATTAAAGTTTTATACTTCAAAATGAATTTTTAAATATTTACTAACTCATTTTTCTTCAGCCATCAAAGAAGCAGAATTAAATACAAAGCAGGATTGCAAAGACGTACCCACACATAAACCAGGTGTTTCTATTTATCTCCACTTTTCCACAGCTAGGGAAAATTTAATCATGTTCTGAAGACAATTCTGAAGAAAATTACAGGCAAATTACAGATATTAGAGTCCAGTGTTAAGTTGAAAAAGAAAACGTGGACGCTAAGGTTAACTGTTTCTATGATAATGATGCAAAACTACGTTTTGTGGGCGTTATTACCGTTCACTGGGGCTGGGGAGCCCTGTAACTTCGTTGTTCCCCAGACTCCTGACACGAGAGCTCCTCAGCCCGTCTAGGGCTCAGTCTGTATCCCGCGTCCCTGTCCACTCCCTGCTGGCCTTGCTCTCCACCGGAGGGCCGGCCAGGGGTGGCTCCCAGGCTCCCTTGCACCGTCCAGAGATACCAGATGTCACTCACCGGATTCTACCCCAGTACTTAGTATTCAGTTATTCACATTGTTCAATGATGACATGTTTATTGAAGTATTAGCTCTTAAATCTGCAGAACAGGAGTTAAACATTTTATCTCCTTCCTATGAAAGTATAGCTCAACATTGTATAAATACTTAGCGATAGAGTATTTATATTGAGCCGGTTTATTAAAAATATATAAAAATGTGCCAAATAATATAAATGATTTAAACATTTGCAATAAGATTACAGAAAAGCCCTGTTTTTGCCTGGCCCTGGGACCTCATAGGCCCAGCTGGCGAGTTTGTATCCGCTGTGTGGAATGTGCTGCCTGTCCTGGTCCAGCTGGGGCAGGCAGGTCTGCAGATACGTCCTACCAGAAAGCCCTCTCTTCCCCCTCGATGGGGAGGATGGCAGGCTGAACCACATGCATTTAGCACAGCTTTCCCAAACTGTACAGCTCACTTTCCCATTTTTAACTCATTTTATTTTTACCTGTGCAGGTGTCATAATTTTCTAATCCTTACGTGACATATGAAACCATTGGTTTATAGCCAGGTATTATCTCTTGGCATTCACAGTTGGAAGCTTTTGTAATGTTACCCAAATACAGAGGCCTTGCTAGGTGGGCCTGCTAGTCACAAACAGAAGCTGTTCTCTCTCTGACAAGCTGTAACCCAGGTTTTCTGTGATCTCCTCTGGTTAGAATATTTATTAATAAAGAAAAATGGGACACAATAATCGTGAAGTGTCTTAGAAACTCCGGAAGCCAGCAGAAGTTGACGTTTTATGACAGCACAATGCGTGTTCTCCTTTTGTCAGGAAGCAGAGTGTTGCTGCATTCCGGAAGTTAGTTTATCAGTTTCATGACTCCCCCCTGCCAACAGCAAAGTGGACATGGACCCAGTATGCGATCACGCCCACATGAGTTCATGGTGGGTCTAGCCGTAACACACAAAGCAGTGACGAGCTTTCTGTCTTCCTTGTCTTCCTCAGTAGAATGTTGGTACCTAATCAACTGTGGCCCATCTCACCATGAAGTTATGCTCAGCAGTATAAGCGAAGGAACCCGAGGTGGGTGAGGAGAATGGCGGCTCTGTGCCCGCGGCCTCGGGAGACAGGCCCGATGCCCACTGCCCTCACCACCGCCACGGCTCCACAGCGGTGGAGAGCCGCTTCCGAGGGCCCAGCAGAGCAGAGGTGGCGGGTCGCCCCAGGGAGCAGGGCCTCACTGCCCTCCTCTGTAGAGCGACCTGAAACGCCATTGTCCTGTGGACTCGCTTCATTTAACACGGCACTTGGGTTTAGCTCCTAACACATAGAGAATTCAGATGCTGCTGCTCATTTGTGAACGGGGGGCTCAGACACTGCTGCCGAGTGTGAATTTTCCAGTAGGTATAGAACCGACTGCTGCGGGAATGGCCACGCGTCCCGGGTCTAGGACGTGGTCTGTGGGTTGAATGAATGAGTGGGGAGGTGGGATGGGCGCTCTCTGGTGCACTCTGCTCAGGAGGGCGGGGAGGGGTCTGCTGTTTGGTGGGGCGGGGTCTGCCGTGCCCCCATGGTATCCTGAGATAGCAGGTGGACAGCGTGGAATGGAAGACACACTCCGTGAGGACCCTGGCGTGCTGACTTGCTCCAGCCCTAGCTGGTGTTCAGTCATTCTTTGTATCCATGACAACTCTTGGTTTGGAAAAGAACACTGGTTTGAATGTGAATTGGAGCCTTGCGGTGGCTTGCTCCAGGCAGAGTGTCCTTGTCCTGTGACCGTCCAGCACGGTGGCCACGCCGGCAGGGCCTGCCACTCTGCTCCTGTCCCGTGGCTCACCTGCAGTCAGCGCCATCCAGTTCATTCTGCTAGGGGATCTTGTGGCATCAGCTTAGGCAGATGGTTCTGGGAAGCTTCAGAACTGGCCCGGACTCAAGGATGGAGCTCAGGATTAGAGAGCTGGCCTACCAGGTGCCAAGTCCTGGGTTTGAGTCCCAGGTGCTGCAGAGAAACAAAGCCCTGGGGCCTTTGTGGCAGCTCCGTGTCCTCCAGGATGAGGGTCTCCCGAGTGACCCTTCCAGTCTGCAGCATGTCAAGCTAGCTCCCAGACGTCTTCGGGCAACCAGAGCCCAGAACCCCCCACCCCTGCAGCAGGCAGCAGCGGGGTGCGCGACAATCCACAGCCTGCGTCCACCGCGAGCACAGCAGCTGACCAGTCCTCGGGTCTGGTAGCACTGTCCCACATGGGGAGACTGAGCCACCTCCTCCTCGTCACTCAATCTCTCTACGAGAAGACATGGGTGTCCCTGGCTCACGTGAACGTGTCTGGGCTCCGTGGGTCTTTTCTCGCCTAAGTCCTCGGGAGAATTCTAGGAGTTAGACCTTGGGGGGCCCAGAGGGGTCCTGCCTCGGGGGAGCTGTGAGCTGATTTAGTCGCAGGGGTCACTGTCCCTGGCCAGGAGGGCGTCCCCTGGCTGGGTTCACCGCCAGTTGCGGTTATTCTAACCCCTTTCATTGGATGGTAAGCTTTGCATCTCCTCCTGTTGCAGAAGCTTCTCCTCAACATTCCTCCACGCAGAAGCTTTTTCTCACTCCTTGTGCCGGCCAGACCACGCTGGTTAATGACCTGGCTCCATGCCCAGAGGTGCCCGGGGGTCCTCTGCGCCTGCCGGGAGCTGGGGTGGACGCTGGGCCATCTCTGAATTCCAATTCTGTGTCCCCCAGGGTGACACGTTGCCCAGGACGCTGCCAGCTCAGGTGGCCGTGACAGCGGCAAAGCTGGGCTGTCGGGTAGTGAAGTAGTCACTGCAGGCTCTGAGGTCACCGTGCCGGGCAGGCAGCGTGTCAGGCTTCCAGACAGGGAATGCCAAGCCCCGTGGCCCTGCCCTGAGAAGCCCAGGGCCGGGCACGCCGGCATTGCCCTGGCCAGGCCCTGTGGTCTCTGGCCCCACAGGTCCATGCTCGGAGAGCCCTGCCCAGCGTCCCCGTGACCCCGATGTTCCTTGTGAGGATTTTGTGACCCCCCCCAGCTGTCACCTTGGTGACAAATGGAAGGACAGAGCACGAAGCCTGAAGAGAACCCGATGGAGCTCGGCTGTGAAAGGAGCACAGGGGCTGAGGGCCGGAGCAGGCCCAGCGGGGCCGCAGGAGTGGCCGAGCGCTGTGACCCAGTGCCTCCTGTCAAGGACCCGTCCTGCCCGTCCATGAGGAGCCACCATCACAGATGGACCACAACCCTAGTGAAGCCCCCGTAAGAGGCTTGAGGAGGCTCCTGCAGGCCTGAGACCCGAAGCCTGGGGTGGACGCCTCACTCTCACAGCTCGCTCAGCATCCATCCCCAGCAGGCCCTGGGCTCTTCCTAGGACGGTGGAGGCCCTGAGGAGGGCCGTCCAGGCAGGGACACCCTCCCAGGCCCCCACGACACCGCTGCCCGTGTGGCAGGGCTCTGGGGATGGGGTCTCCTCACGGGGTCTCGTCACTGGGAGCTGGAGCCTTTCATCCTCCAGCAGCAGAGAGGGCCAGAAGGGAAGGACAGCGGCCGAGGGTAGCGGGGACCAGGGCCAGCCCTGCACGGGCCCCGCTGAGGCTCAGAGAGGCCCCGTGGGCCTTGCCGCTGCCGAGCAGCTTTTCTTCTTTTTTGCAGTCCTGTTGTAAAAATACTTTATGACAGATTTTTAAAAACTCTCCGATTATATATTACCCAATAGTCCTTAATTACAGGCTACCACATAATTACATAATTATGGACTTTTAGAAATGCTTATTATTTGCTCCCTAGTCTGTAAAGAGCTGCTATAGACTATTTTGCAATTGTGTAATTAGGGATGTTATGAAGTGCATGGTATTTAGTCAATGGTCTGCACCGGTACAGTCTGTCCTGGCAGCATTCCTCCAGGGACGCTCTGGCCCTGGAGCTGGTCGTGCTGGGCTGGCAGGGCGCCCGCAGACCTGGCCCAGGCCGGAAGGAGCTCCCAGCATGACGACAGGAGCTCGTGGCTCCTCACCTAAGGAGCTTCCTGCTCACGAGTCCAGAGCTAAAATGTCTGAGAGGAAACCTGTTTTGTTGTCTAATATTGAATACACATGTTGCTTCAGGGAAATGTGAAATGTGCAGTGTGGCCCAGAAGTAAACAAAGCTGGCGACAGCGAGGCCTGCCTGCATGGACCTTCTGTGGCCTCTTCCACAGCGGTGGACCTGTGGAGGCTGCAGTGGCAGACACATCCCCGGCTCGGACGCTATTTGCCAAACATTAGTAAAATGCAGGAATGCTGCCTGTGGCATGCATGGGCCAGGCGACGGGGCTTCAGAAAGCCTGCGTTTTGTGTCACCGGAGGAGCAGGCAGCAGGTCCAGGCTGGCGCCTGTAGGGGAAAGCAGTGTACACGGAGCCCTGCTTCCAGACGATAAAATCCCAGAGGACTCGGGGCCAGTAGGGCTGCCCTGGGGTGTGGCTGGCATGCACGGTCACCACGGCTGGTGGAGGACTCTTCCTCCTGGATGCGGCTCCCTGCCAGTGAGCTATGCTAGCCCACCACAGGGGACCCTCCTGCAAGACAAGAATCAGAGCACAGCGCTCACAAACGCCTACCTGCTGTCTCAGTGACTTCAGGGGACAGACCAGAGTGGACAAGCAGAGGACAAAGGCCCTGCGGTCCCCATTTGCCTCGAAACCCCCCAGGGCATCCCGGGAGATGCATCTGACCCTTCAGGACACACCTCCACTGCACAGTTTCCAAGAGGAGACCGGATCACGACAAGGCTTCTCCTTGTCCTCCCCTGGCTTCGAGCAGGTGTTCCCCACCCCAGCCCCTTTCCTGTGTGTCTTCAGAGGACCTTTTTGATTCTGGAAGATAAAGCGGAAATAAGTTTGTCTTCAGAACTCCCGGAGCACAGTGTGCTGAGAGAATGCAGCTCTGATGCAAATACAGCTTGTAACCACAGAACTCAGCAGAACATTTGAGGTTTAGAGAGACACAATGAGAACAGATTGCAGGAGTATCCGCACTGTATGGGTGGATGAATGGAAACACATTGAAAATGTCACTGGTATAATCCAGCGTGGCAGCAGGGAGCTCGGTGGCCTGCAGGTGAGATGGGGACCTGTGGGGCGGATGCCGAGCTGGGCCCGCCGGCCTCCGGGGCCGGGCTGGGGCTTTCAAGTGCTGATGTGCTTACAAGCACAGGCCATGATTCAGAGGGACTTGCATGGAAAATTAGAAAACAGAACAGACACCGGATTAGTGAGAGGTTGGTTCACCAGGACTTCAGAGGCAGTGTCTTCACTCCTTACCACATTAGGTAAATAAACGGATGTGATTAAAGGAGCGGGGTTTGGAGTTTTAATGAACATAAATTCACAACAGCTTGTCAGGAAGAGCATTTGTACAAAGCATTGTACCCTGCTTACGACTTCAAGAGATTCGGATGGAAACTACCACCGAGCCCGGCATGGCGCCCGACCCATGCATGGCGTCCCGATGCATGCCCCGCTGAGCCGCACCCCCCATGCCGCCCGCGGGCTCGACGCTCCTGTGACCTGTGGTGGAGAGATGCGGCAGCAAAGTGACCTGACTTCTCCGGGAGCAGGGGCTCACACCCGTCATCCTAGCGATGCAGGTGGCTGAGATCTGAGGATCGTGGTTCAAAGCCAGGCCAGGCAGCAAAGTCCGTGACACCTTCAGATCCACTAACCAACAAATGTCCAGACATGGAGCTGTGGCTCCAGTGGTAGAGCATCAGCCTTGAGCAGGGGGCTCAAGGACTGTGCTCAGGCCCTCAGGTCAAACCCCAGGACCAGCACACAAACATGACCTGACATCTTACCCTTCCACGTAAGGCAGGAGCCTCGTCAGTCCCAGGACCTGTGTGTAAAAGCATCTGCCCTGCCCGGGGAGGGCACGGCCTGGCGTGGCTCCCCCGGCTCTGTTTCCTATATGGATTTCTGACGGAAGCAAAGTTGTTATGTCCTCTTTGAAGGAAGGAGATGAGAGGATGGTTTGTGCAACCTCCCCTCCCTGCCCCCATCTACCTAACAACCTTCTGCACCATACTGAGGGGTTGCCAGGCCCGGGGAATTCTTTCACAGCCTCAGCCACCTACTGAACAGTGAAACCAAGGGGAGTCCCGGGAGGCCTTGCTTTGTGCCGCTGACCTCCCCTTAGTGGCAATGCCACCACCAGACATTGCCTGCCTTTCCCTGCAAAGGTCCACACAAAGCTCTTCTCCACAGCCACCTCTCACCAGCTGCCCCACGGCCCTGTGAGCCTGGCACACATGGGCACAGGAATACCATGCTCAAACACAACACAGCAGTGCCACATCTGTGGTCTTCAGGCTCCATTCCTCCTGTGGGATACAAAGCCAGGGTCACTCTGCCACTGACTGGGGGTGCAGAGATCCCCCGGGCAGCGGGCACTTTGAGAAGGCATGGGAACTAACAGGAACCAAGCTGATTTGTCTCTCTAGGACTGTGCAGGTCAGAGCATGAACATGATTTCCACTTGAGAAACCGGAAGTGCACAGTGTCCTGACTGGATCTCCGCAGTTGTACATAGGAGCGGTTACCACAGTGTGAGCTCAATTTAAAAAATAGATACCAGTAAGTGGGAGGGGTAGGAGGAAGGGTCGTCGTTCAGGGCGCTCAGGGAGGAGACAAAAGTAAGTATAGGACACATCCTGGTGAGTCCTGGGGAGGCCATCGAGAGTCCACGGCACCGGGTCTGCCTGGGACTGGCAGGGGACAGAACCCGGGAGCCCGGAGGAGGCGTCCCCGCTGCTCCGTGACTGCTGAGTGGGCTGGGTTTCTGTGAAATCGGCTCTGGAGGGCAGCTCAGCGG
Source organism: Megascapheus bottae (assembly GCF_031878675.1). Taxonomy (NCBI): domain Eukaryota; kingdom Metazoa; phylum Chordata; class Mammalia; order Rodentia; family Geomyidae; genus Megascapheus; species Megascapheus bottae. The sequence goes on from NC_143527.1 coordinate 1,200,238, forward strand.
CAGAGCACATGACGAAATAAATGCAAGTCCATCGGCTGTCACCCCGATTCCCAAATCAAAGAAGTGGAAAACGACCCTTACTGGACCAACCCAAAAGCAGAAAGCCATGAAGGGTGAGCAAAGAGATTCTCAAATCTTTAGCAGAGATTCCTGATCCATCCAACTCCTCCTTGAGGAGTCGTGGGCACTGGGGCTGTGCGGCTGCGTCTGACGCCTCTGCTGCCGACGTGCGCTGACAGCAGAGGTTTGGCCCAGGGTCACTCGGTAATTGCACAAAAGGATTGCCACTCAAACCCGCCCAGACCCAAGTCTCAGCCCTCGCCTCCCTACACCCGAGCGCACTCCAGCGCGCCCAGTCTCCGGAACTCATATTCCTAATAAAGCGTCCTTTTTAGCAAAACTGAAAATCGATGCTGGGAGAAGTTTCAGAATTGACACCGGCCTTTTGAGAAGCTGAAATAGATCTTCCTGTCAGAGGCGAGGGCGGCCTTCCCTGTCTGGAAGCAAAATTATCCGATTTTCATTTCCTCTATTTCGCTCCGCAGTGGTAGATGTGCGAGTATTGATTCATCTGCTGGAACAAAAAGCAGCAGGGCTGCCCACCAGCGCGGGGCCAGTGGGGTTTGTGGGTGTCTAATTATACCTAGAGAGCGCCTATAAATCTTAGCCAGTCGTTACGGGAGCCATGAGTCCAAAAGCACCATTAGCACGGCCGGCCCACAGTGTCTCCTCCTTTGTTTTATGGGAGGTCATAGATCCTAGAGTTAATATCAGCATGCTTCACAGATTTTCAAATTTGTATCGGAAATAAGATTTGCTGCATGAGAAGACCGACATGGTTCTCTGTTTGCACAAGCAAATCTATAAATATGCATCACAGCTGTCTTGCTGAATGCTCAAAGTGCAGAAAGCAGAGCCTGGGCACACTTCTGCACCCCGAGGGGACCCTGAAAGGTGTGCTTCTCATCAGGTCTCCACACCTCTGCGTCCCGGGGACATGACTAATTCTTATGCTATCGTGCATTTAATATTCCACTAGAACTATTTAAATTTTGATGTTAAGTGTGACTGTCAGTCTAGATAAATATTCAACATCACTTCTACTGAACAGGTCACTGTAGTCTTTGCTTGACATCAGACAGTATTTTTCAATTGCTATTCCAGCTTAAGCGCCATACAGTAAAAGTTAAAATGCATCCATACTCTTCACAAGAAAGATATCAGGTAGTGAGGAATCAAAGCCAGCAAGAAATATCACCCAGATAAGGAAATGTTAAAAAAAAATTAGAATATGAAAGAAATATTCCTATATCAAACTGACCAGGACTTAGTCCATGGCATCAGAAGTGTGTAGGTGTGTGATTATCAAAGGAAATGTATCAAAACTCAAGTTTCCCTTGCAGCTGGAGGCAGAGCACGGCAGTTTGGCCGGTGTGCTCAGCTTGCACACAGGAGGATGTGGAGTCTGCACTGCACGCACTAGGGCCTGAGCCACGTGGCCTGCTTTGTCCACAAACCAGCGTGTTTTTCCAAGTCAGCAAGTGTGGATTTACATCATTCTTTTTAATAGCTGAATGGCATAGATGCTCTCTAATTTATTTAACAGATTTCCTTTGATGAACATTCAGGTCGATTCCAATTTTCTCTAATATAAATAATGTTGTAATGAACGTCACCACACTTACATCTTTTTATGACTCATCCAATTCTTCCCGTTAAATATAGCAGAGTCCAACTTGACTGTTACAGGTAAAGTTGTTTTAAATTTTGATGGTCTTGTCATAGTGAGAAGCCATCAGGGTCATGCATGAGTGCTTATCAATTTTACTTTCATCCTTTCTTCCTGGGTGATGAAGAGCCAGCGAAATGTCGAGGTCACTTTCATTTGTACTTCTTGATCACCATTGGCGTGGGGCATCATTTTGTGCTGCTCTGGCCATCGGTATTTCTGCTTTTGTCTGTTTTCCTCTGCTCCTATCCATGACTTGGAGATCTGGGTCACTGCCGTCATCGTTGTTGACATCCAGTGTACTCTGGTAGGCAAGCTGGTGGTGGATTTCTGCAGGTGCAGCCTGTGGTGCGTGGTCAGGAAGCTACCTGGAAACCAGGATCTCTGGATGCAGGGATGGCTGGCCATCCTGGTTTGGGAACATCACTAAGGACGGCTCTGGAAGGACTCCCACGTGGTTATCTCTGACTTACCATGAGAGGAAAGAGACAATGAGCGCAAGTGGCTGTGTGAAGATGTAATGGCCTCTCTGCCATCCGGGAGGTGCAGGAGAGACAGGTTCTCCTTGATGACAGAAATGGATGTCCTAAGGTGACCTATGGGGAAAGAGGAAAAGTGCCTGAAACAGAGGCATCAGGAAACTTTCCAGTAATAGATGCACAGTAAAGACAAGCTAACCTTATCATCCTAGGAAATCCCAAGACACACACACAGACACACACACACACACACAGACACAGACACACACAGACACACACACACAGACACAGACACACACACACACACACACACACACACACACACACACACACACACACACACACACAGCCCTTCCCATTTTAGGGTCCCCAGTAGCTCAAAAAACAGGCCTGTTCTTGCCTAGATCTACCCGGAGAAGGAATCTCATGAAATTTTCTGTCCAGGCTGAACTCTAACCAGGATCCTAACTGTCTCTCCCCCCCAAGCAGCTAGGATTACAGGCATGCGCCACCAAGCCCGGTGTTGCTGTGTTTTTGATTTGAATTTCCCCGGTGGTCTGTAGAGCTCAGCACCTTCCCATGTATCTACTGGCCAGCGATGAGCGGCCTGCTCTGCCCTCTGGATGTCGGGAGTTGAATGGCACGAGGGCACTGGGGAGTCAGCCTGAGCTCGTCTCTCGCACACAGCACCTTTCTCCCACTTGGGAGTTAACCAGGTGGCCTTTGGTGCAGAAAACTTCAAAATTATATCAAATGCAATGTCTCTCTTAGTTCTTATGTTGTCTCTGCATTTGGAGTTATCTCCAAGAAATTAGTGCCACGTTCAACTCTTCCTTTGAATTTGCCTCTTGTATGAGCTTTGTGGTCGGTGTACTTAGGGCAATGACTGACCTGACCTTGGGAGCAAATTGTTCATGCAACTATAGCTTTTCTGAAGAATTAAGTGAATCTACTTAAATTCTTTATTTTACCCAGTATTTTATTTTTAATATCAACCTAGAATTTGTAAATCCCACACTCTGGAGCTCTGTGAGGTTTGGAAATACTTTGTGTTCATGCATGTATTCGCGCTGCATGGACTATAAGCTAGGTAAACAGAATTTCCACTTGGACAGCTGCCTGTTTGTTTCTATTTGTGTATAACGCAATCTGGGTCAGCTTCAATCATGGGGAGGTTCCGATGACATGCCTCACATGACCATAATTACAGTCGTAATTACAAGGCACATTTATTCTGTGCTGTGTACACAGACATCAAAGAATGCTTTTGGGATTCCTTTAAATTTTCCACTTCAACTTTGAAACTGCTTGGCAACCCCACAACAAAGAGCTCCAGGATTGGGTACGGCTGTGTCCATGCCACCTGTAATCCTAAGACTGGAAGTGGAAGCCTGCAGCTAGAGGACTGGGAATGTGAGGCCAGTTTGGGAGGCACAGAAACATACTAACAGGGGCAGCCTATTTTTCCATGATAACATATACGAAAATCTCATGTAACGCGGGATCTGAAGACAGAAATGCTGGCTTGCATTGTCCACCATGACTGGCAATGCACAGATGATGCTGGTAGACCAGATGTTCTGAAGTGCAGCTGAGGGTCTGAGGTCTGGTGGACCAGATGTTCTGAAGTGCAGATGGGGTCCAAGGTCATGAGTCACATGACCTCTGTGTTCATGCCCCAGAAGACGCTCTCCCTAACAGTCCTGAGGGCTGTGTGACAGGAAAAGGAAGAGGTAGGTGTGAGCGAAGGGGCCAAGTCCAGGAATTGCGAAGCTCCAGGTGAGCTGGGCCTGGCTGAGCTCTGAAATGGACTGACATGGATAGCAGTCTCCCTGATCACATTTCACCCCATGTTCGCTCCAGGTTGCATCGTTGGCTTTATCCATGATCTTTGTGCATACTTAAGATTGAATAGTTTGCAAAGAAGAGAAATCCATTCCTCATAAATCTGGCGAGTAAGAAACCCAAGGTCCAAACCCTGGCACACTTGGCACTGGAGAATGTCATCTGTGGAGGGCAGCCATGTACCAGAGTTCTGAGGCCTGGAATTCTGTGGGACTCAGGGTAGCTTTTTATGCAAAAGAATATGTGAGGGCCGGGAGTTTGGCCTAGTGGTAGAGTGCTTGCCTAGCATGCATGAAGACCCGGGTTCGATTTCTCGGTACCACATACATAGAAAAAAGCTGGAAGTGGTGCTGAGGCTCAAGTGGTAGAGCTCTAGCCTTGAGAAAGTCCAAGGACAGTGCTCAGGCCCTGAGCTCAAGCCCAGGACTGGCAAAAAAAAAAAAAAAGAATATGTGACTGCAATTCAATTGAGGGGTGCAGAATGCCAATAAAATGGCCTAAAGGATGCAATTCAGGGAACATGCCAGCAGAACATGACAACAAGACCATAGCAATGCATAACACCATGACAACCGGCCAGAGGACTGGTGTCCTGCACTGCAGGCTGATGCCCTCGGCTGCACAGCTGTTGTGAAGACCTGAGTCCCCGCGACACCGAGGACCCTTTCCTCCTTTAAGATGGGCACCTGACATGCTTGTTGAGTCAGGGAGCCCAGCTAGCACGGCTGGCGTGGTCTTCACACGCTGAACATCACCAGTCTCAGCAACACAAAGGCAATGATAGCCAACTGAAAGGGGCAGTGGGTCCAGGACTTCAGGGCTCACATCTGGGCCAGCCAGCCTGGGGCACAGCGCACGGCCTCGCCCATGGGGAGAGGGTGTCCTGTGCTAGGATCTCTGCTCTTGGCAGCTCCAGGGCTGGGCTTGCATAGAGACCCTGGGCTGGATATGGTGCTGGTAACAGCGCGCGCGAGTGGTGTGAGCTCTCTCGTGCACAGGGTCTACCCCATGATGCTGGTCTTTGTCCAGCTGGACACTTGACATCAATGCAGCCATCCCTCTTCATTCCCAGCAGCAATCTGGCTCTGAGGGAGAGATGCGGTGTCCAACCTCCTCTAGGGAGAAAACGAGAATCAAAAGCTCCCACTCGCATTTGTCTGTCTCCTGTCTGCACTTCCTGGGTAGCAGCATCACTGGGGACACAGCTTCTCACTCCCGAGCAACGGTCCTGCATTGGCCCAAAGCCGAGGGGCCTGCTCTGCTCCACCCCGAGGGTACTGAGCTGGGAGCAGAGGACTCAGGAGTGCTGAGAGCTTGGTGTGTGCTCAGAGGGGCTCGTCCAGGACGACACCAGAAGGATACAGGGAGCCTGTTCTCCAGGGACAGGCCGTGGATCTAAGAGGGGCCTGGGCATGAAAGCAGCTCCATTACTGACTCTCAGTGCTGGGTTACAACTTGTCTCTGTGCAGGTCCACACATTGTTGGAAGCAGAAACACTTCTGCCAGAGGACAGCCATCCCCTGGTCGGTGTCGGTCTATGTGCCAGTAACTGAAACCTATGCCTGGATTCGACAGTTTGGACATGTTTCCAGGGGATTTCTCCTGTTCAGCTGATGGGGACAGATTATGTAGTGGGAGCAGATAGATAAGTGTGTGCACGTGTGTGTGTGTGTGTGTGTGTGTGTGTGTAAGGGTGTGAGTAGGCACATCGATGTCTTCAGCTGTCCCTGACAGGTTGCTCCCAGGACCTCCCAAGAATATAAAAATTTGCAGATCCACTAGTAACCCAGCCCACACAGTCGCATGCCCCCACGGGTGGCTCCTCACACAACGGAAGGCAGGGGAGGTGGCTGCTCTGCTGGGTCCCCCAGGGCATTATTAGATCAAGCTACATGGCCAGGGAAGAAGGCATGTTGCTCATCTGGAGCTGTGGAGCCCATCCAAAGCAGAGCCGATGGAGCAGGTGGACAGACAATGGACACTCGATAAACTCTGGGTGCCTCCATCACTAATGGAAACCGGGAATGGGCACTGTCACAGGAACTGGCGAGTCTAGAACGAGGGCAGGCCAGCAGAGGGCTCAGGCACTGTGGCCAGTCCAGAGCAAACTTTCTCTTCCAAAATCTCACTTCACCCACTGCAAGTACAAAGAGAGCCTGCTTCACTGAAACGTCACGGGTGTCACATAACCCCCAAGCCATTCATCAGGGCCCAAGGTCCAGCAGTCACCGCCGGGGCCTCACTGCCAAAGGCCATCTCCCTCCACCTCCTGCCGACTGAGCCGGTCCTGGCAGCCTGCACCACCTCACCCAGCCCAGATTGGAAAGCACATTCCTAGGTTCTGTCTTTGTCTTCACTTCCACTCCTTCTGAAAGGCTTTCAGTCGTCATCTCCAGAACCAGGCCGAGTCCCCATCTCCACGTCCCCAGGCTTGTGACCAACACTGGTGGAGTCTCGCCTCCTCCAGCCCAGGCCACGCTTGCCCTGTGCACAGCCGGCTTTCCCAGGACTGCTCTCCTCCCTCCATCGCCCACCAAGAGAGACCAGCGGCCCTCCCAGGGCATACTCTGCATGCCGACACGTGTGTGCTGTGTCAGGAAACACACTCTGCATGCTGACATGCATGTGCTGTGTCAGGTGCACACTGCATGCTGACATGTGTGTGGTGCATCAGGAAACACACACTGCATGCCAACACACGTGTGCTGTGTCAGGGCACACACTCTACATGCTGACATATGTGTGGTGTGTCAGGGGCACACTCTGCATGCTGACATGTGTGTGGTGTGTCAGGAAACACACACTGTATGCCAACACACGTGTGCTGTGTCAGGGCACACACTCTACATGCTGACATATGTGTGGTGTGTCAGGGGCACACTCTGCATGTTGACATGTGTGTGGTGTGTCAGGAAACACACTGCATGCCAACACACGTGTGCTGTGTCAGGGCACACACTCTACATGCTGACATATGTGTGGTGTGTCAGGGGCACACTCTGCATGCTGACATGTGTGTGGTGCGTCAGGAAACACACACTGCATGCCAACACACTTGTGCTGTGTCAGGGCACACACTGCATGCTGACACACGTGTGCTGTGTCAGGACACACACTCTACATGCTGACATATGTGTGGTGTGTCAGGGGCACACTCTGCATGCCAACTCATGTGTGTGTGTGTCAGGTGCACACAATTCATGCACACATGTAGCATGGCATGAAGACATAGGGATACATGTGTGACATGTCATGGAGGCATGCTGATGTAGGTGCAGCATGGTGCTGAGACACGCTGACACACGTGTGGCATGGCATGGAGACATGATGACACGTGTGTGGCATGGCATGCAGACACACTGACATGGGTGCAGCATGGTGTATAGACATGTTGACACACATTTGGCTTGGCATGGAGACATGCTGACATGTGTGGCTTGTGGTATGAAGACACATGTGGCATGCGTCGAGATGTCACAGACCACTCCCGTGAACCTCGGGATTGTGACTGTCCCTGGACTGCCATGATAGAGGCCCCTTCTCCAGAAGTGGGTCCAGACAACACAAAAGTTGAACCTCAAGCTAGAAGCACAGTTGCAGACACTTCTCATTAATCCCTGCCATGCTAACAGCTGTGAAAGACAGCACCATGCAATGGCTGGGAGGGTTCCAAACCAGAGGGTCTGCCAAAAATCAAAACAGCCCAGTCCTCTGGGGCTAGCCTGTGCGTGCTTTGAATAAAGAAAAACGCTTCCCAGGAGGTCTGAGGGCTGAAGCCTGGGTCAAGCTGTCCAGGGCACACCCTTCCCCGGGTTACGTCCTTTGTAAATGAAGCTGCTGGCTGCAGGAGAGTCACTGCAGTGGGCCCCTCCCCTCCCAGTGCCTTCTCCCAAGATTCTTGCGTGCATTCTTTCATCTGTCATTTCTCTTACAGGATCACCTGCAAACCCCATCCCCATGAGAGGTTACGCTCGTGGGGCCAGGGCAGAGGATTTCCACGGGTTCTGGATGGCATTCACCCATCTCAAGGGAGAACCCACAGCCATGCCAGCACAGAATCTTCTGGCCCCAGACCCTGACTGTCATTTCATTATTTGCAGGAAAGGGGTCAGGGCTGGTCCAGTGTCAGCTGCGCGTGAGCTTTCCTCTTTTCCATGCCCTCACTCTTGTTACCCCCAGGGCCCCACCTGAATGGTCCCAGGCCTATCTAAAGGACTCCACGGGGCACCAGGAGCCTTCTGCAGAGGGAGAATGCATTGTGTAGGGCTAGCACCGCCTGCTGCCGCTGCTGCCGGCACTGCTGCAGATGTGCCTGCCTGTGCCTGCTCTCTGTGAGGCCGTACCCTGCATGAGTCCATGCGTCCTATGGCTCCATGGTTCTTGCTGTTAAAAAGGTTAACACCTCCCCGTGCCCATTAAGTCTCTGCAGAAACAGATAATGCACCGGGCAGCAGCAGAGCTCCACACACATCGGCCGGCACATGGGCTGCATTTGAGAGTATAATCTTATGCAGCTTTTCCTTGTTCAACACTATTTTGGAATAATGGGGCAACACGTCCATTTACAAAAGAGAACACAGCACTCGGTAGTTAACACTCCTTACGATGCTTGTAATTACCTTAGGTGCAAACCCAGAATGCCAGGAGGGGTCTGAAACTCCCTCCAGACCAGGAGAGCATTCGAACGGGGGCTGAAACCAAGCTGAGCTGCAGCTTTTCAGAGGCTGAGGCTTGTCTAATAAGTGGATGCAGAGCACACCAATGTTTTTAAACGTAATTACTATATGCGGAATGAAAGGCTTAACACTTCTAACTAGCACGTAATGAGCACAAACGTCAAAGGCTCCCTTGCAAGGGTTCTCTCAGATTAGCAGAGCAGGATTCTCTGCTGGGCTGGTGTTTTGTGTCTGGGGCTTTCAGTGTATCTCAAACGAAAATATATAATTCTGGGCCACTCTTCTAATACATCACAGTCAGTTTTGGCACTTTCGTTGTTTTTCTCCCCATTTTTCTTACCAAATAAAGCATTATTACAGCAGGTTTGAAGTGCACATTAATGCCTGCAATCTACCCATGCTTTTCTTTAATATTTCATCATTAAATAGCAAAATAACCTGATATGATCCTAATTTAGTGCCAATTACTCTGCATTGATCAAAGTGACCTTTTCATACTGGAGCACAAAAATCAATCGTGCTGTACAGCAAACGCCAGGGGGGCGAGCAACATGTGATCTGTGACAATCCAAACATGACTTACAAACGCAATCACCGAGGCCGCATGCCAAGGCAGTGTCTGCGTGATGGGCCCAGTTCCCATCTCCAGCTTTGCCTGGGTTTCTCTTGGCTGTTAGGGTGGCTGCTGTACCCTCCAATGCCCCAACATTTGGGGATGTCTCCGGGCCAGTGGTGAGGTCCTGGTGGCTGGGCGGGAGACAGAGGCAGCCCCCAGGCTGCCACCTCAGTCATAACCACAAGGCAAAGGCCCCCTTCAGTCCTCGGGGCAGTGGGCACTGGTGCTGTGCTGGCCGGTGTTGCAGGAGCGGGGAGGAGGCTCAGTGGTAAGACCCAGTGACCCTCTAGGACTCGTGGGTTCCCTGGGCCATCTTGCCCAGCCTTGGCTCCTGGGATTCACACCTGCATGGGTGTGACACAGGAAGGGGTGCCAGCCAGGTGGGGTGTCGAGAGGGGCGTGGGGGTGGCTTGAGACCTTCACACCAGGCAAGCCCTAGCCCCAGGTCAGGAAAACAGAACTGGCCATCTCCGAGGAGCTGCCCCGGGGGAGATTCGCCTGCACAAGCTGGCATGTCATCACTCAGCTCAGGCATCAGGCACCACGGCAAGGAGCATATCAGAACGGTTGTGCATTGTTGCCTGGCGTTAGGACATAGGGAGTTTTCAAATTCATTCATAGCTAAATCATCTTGAGCTTAGCCCACAGGCTCTCATGTGTCCGCTAACTTGGACACCAGCCTGAGCTGCTTCCTCCTCTCTGGGCTTGAAAGGTGATCTCACTAACGTGGCATAATTCTCCGCCAGCTAGAGCGCCATCTCAGACCTGATTGTCCCAAAACAAAATGCTGGGCCACCCGGGCCCTTGGGGACACGGCAGCCGTGGTGTGGCTGGGTGTCAAAGCACGCCAGGAAGCTACAGATGTTACTGGCCAGAAGAGAATCTACGTCTGCCCAGGTATCCTGTGCTCAGTGGGATCTGCCCAGTGGGTTCCTGAGGGGCGCAGGGCTGGTCTTCACCCTACGGGATTTGCAGGCGCTGGCGAGGTCGCCTGGCTAAGGCAGGTATGCTCTGTATTGACGCTGGCCGAAGCATCCATGTCAGCCTGGCCCAGCCCTTCCTGCTTCTCCCAAGGTCGCGCCAGCCTCCGGCCATGGGGCCAGCACCCACGCAACTCCCCGGGCATGGAAGGCATCGGGCTCTGCTCTCAGTTCTTCCTCACTGGCTGGTGCCAACACAGTGGTACCGTAAACCGCATGCCCTCCATCCCATTCCGATGGGGAATTCGGTTCTGGGTTCGCCTGGAAGAGCTTGTGGGCAGATTGTGGAGGTGAGCCCTCGTTGTTTCCTAACATTTTCCAGTGGGGTTTGCCGCTTACCCGCCCCACTGTAAGCAACACGATTCATTTTTATATAGTTCAGTATATTTGATTTATTGTCCCCACTGCAGCTGCTGAGCTGTGGTTTTAGATGTCTGGAAGAGAAGCGGTGGTCGGGTAACCTGTCTGTTCAGGGATGGCTTTGTGGGTGTGGTTTGTTTTGTTTGCTTCCCTTTCCCCCTTTTCTTTATGTTTCATAAAGGCTCAAGTGCCAGGTGCTGAGGGCTCATGCCTGGAACCCCAGCTATGCAGAGATCTAGGATTGTAGTTCTAAGCCAGCCTGGGCAGGAAAGTCCTTGAGATTTGTTTCTCTAATCTAAGGAAACCAGACCTGGTGCTGTAGCTCAAAGTGATATAGATTCTAGCCTTGAGCAAAAAGTTCAAGGACAGCACCCAGGTCCAGTGTTCAAGCCCCATGACCGATTGAAGAAAAAAAAAAGACCAAGGGAAACTGAACCATAACACGAGACATTATGTGCTTCAACAAAGCCAGTTTTTACTTTCATAGGAAGTATCAAAGCAACTAGTTGCCAGTTAAGATTAAAAGCAAAATAATGAATTGTCAGGCTGCACAAAACTAGCCTATAAGAAACAGGGGTCAGGTCTTGTCATGTGATAAGACTTCAAACCAGATACTGCCAGCCTGGCTAACTCGATGCAAGTAGTTACTTTCAAATACAATGTTTTATTCTCCTCACAGACACCCTAAAGTGAGTGATCCTGCTTATGATTTGAAGAGTGGACTAAGAGAAGGCACAGATATGCACTTGGCTAAAAGTCCTATAGGGTCTGTGGACAGAAGCACAATGCATAGAGAAAGATAGTGCTTATGTTTCAAAGAGGCAATAATGCAAAGGTGATTTTAGGAGAAAGGAAGCAAGATTAAGGGGAAAAGAATGTAATCGAGAAAGAAGTGGTAATTGTTATTAAAAGTAGATTGAAATCTTGGAGACTTGAGAGTTTCATCACAGTTTCAAGCTCTAGAATCCCAAATTTCTCTGTATAGACATAATTAAAAAGCATCTCAGTATATAGCCTTTTGAAATAAAATTTCACCTGGTATAGCTTGATGGTTTTTTTCTTTAATGAAGTTTTATTTTTTCTTTTAACCATTCAGATCTTGTGGCTCTTTTCTAAACTATGCAGGAAAGGACTGTGTCTTTTTTGTATTATTCATTTCCTTACTAGATGTTTTAGTAAGTTATTAGGAAATACTAATAAAATTAGTAAATTTAGTAAATACTAATTAGTAAAATAAATTAGTAAAATTAGTAAATACTAATACTAAATTTACAAATACTACCAGGTGGCTTTTAGCCATATTGAATTTTTTTTTAAGTAGTCTGATGACTGTCTTGCTTTGAGTGCATTTATTTTGCCATAATGAAAATTACAGCCACATACTTTTTTTTCTTTGAAGCTCTTTGCTCATGTGAATTTGTTCTCTTAGGTGGCCAGGCAACCTTCCTAAATTTAATTGCCATACATTGTATCACACTAATCATTGCACAAGTAATAAATCATGCCCTATTAAAGAAAGTAAATTTTCTGGACCTTAAGATTGGAAAATTATTAGCTTAATTCTTTACAAATTGCACAGAAGATAATATCTGATAATCCATTAAGCACAATTTAATCAATGTCTTCCATCATAATGCAAAATGTACTGATAAGAACTCAAGCTCTGTTGATTAAAAGAGTATAATCTAATAGCCTCCAAGAATTCCAAATTACTTAAAATGAGTATCTTTCTACTGAAGCAAGCTGATAAATTAGATTACCCATAATCATGTTAATTATATGAATATTATGATAAAAGAAAATAGAGACTAAAACTTGAGAAATGAATTGCTGGGTTAACAGTAGTGGTCACCAGCCAGACATACGGGTTCACCCTCCTCCTCACAGAGTTCCAGCAGTCAGCCTAAACTCTGTTTTTTATAATGCCTTTGAAAGGAAAGGGAACTGACCTTAAGATTACAATTATGTGTGTGACCCTTTCTGGCTTTAAAATAGCTGAATAATTTGGCATGAGACTCAGTGCATTCAGTAATTTGCTTCTTGATCTTATTGCTTTAAGTTTTTTTTAATGGCATTACTATTATTATTTTATTTTGCCAGTCCTGGGCTTGAGCTCAGGGCCTGAGCACTGTCCTTGGTCTTTCTCAAGGCTAGAGCTCTACCACTTGAGCCTCAGCACCACTTCCGGCTTTTTTCTATGTATGTGCTTCCGAGGAATTGAACCCAGGTCTTCGTGCATGCTAGGCAAGCTCTCTACCACTAGGCCAAACCCCCGGCCCCAAGCATTACTATCATTTTAAATTAAGGGACTATTTCTCTATTACTTGATTCTAAGTGCATGATATTATCTCCTTGTACCTGTAGTGTTTAATTTTCATATTATCCAGAGTAGCTTTATTTTGCTTATTTTTAGTTATTTTTCTTAATACATATGCTTGTGTGTGTGTGTGTGTGTGTGTGTGTGTGTGTGGTTCCTCATAAACATCATATATCTATGTGTACATAAAAATTTACCATTGAAGAAGAGCATGATAAGTTAAAAATTACTTATGGTGAAACCTGATGGCTTATATATTTGCTTGAAGAATAATTATTCATTTATATATATATCTAAATATGTAAAATAAGTATGTAGAAATGTATTCTTGTAGAGATGTATAGGAAAATATGTTCGTGTAATGTATGTTAATACATACAGAAAATGTATGTTAATGTGTACATGTAAGAAAACAATTGTGTTTATGTAGACATGTGTTAGAAAACAAGTGTCATGGACACATGGGATCGATGGCTTTACATGGTAGGGATGCTTGCTTAGCCCATTTCTTCTTCTCCATTCTAAATTATAATTATTTTCCCAATTATCCTAGCTCATTGGCTATGATTTTACAAATACGACTTGTCTACATAATCAATTACAACTGCATTGAAATTCACATTCCTTTTTTTTTTTGCCAGTCCTGGGCTTGAGCTCAGGGGCTAAGCACTGTCATTGAACTTTCTCAAGGCTAGAGCTCTACCACTTGAGCCTCAGCACCACTTCCGGCTTTTTGCTATGTATGTGGTACCAAGGAATCGAACCCGGGTCTTCGTGCATGCTAGGCAAGCACTCTACCACTAGGCCAAACTCCCGGCCCCCGAAAATCACATTCTTACGGAAACAGAGGACTAGGAAACTTTTCTGTAATGCTGAAACTAGATCGAGAGGTGAGAAATTCCTAGTTCTAGGAAAAGGTATGATGAATGGTACCCAGTGAAATGATGAGATTTGTTCTCATGAGAAAGACAGGTTGCACTTAAAGTCTTTTCCAGTTCCCAAATAGTTCTCCTATGTGAACAGCCAGTACTGTCCTAGCAATCTCTCCTCCCTCCCTCCCTCCCTCCCTCCCTCCCTCCCTCCCTTCCCTTCTTTCTTTCTTTCTGCTGGGCCTGGGACTTGAACTCTGGGCCTGGGTGTTATCCCTAAGCTCCTTTTGAGTGTGGCTACTACCATCCTCCACTTGCGCCTTAGCATCACCTCGGGCTCTTCTGTGATGGGCTGGAGGTAAGAGTCTCACGAACTTTCCTCAGATCTCAGCCTCCTGAGGAGCTGGGGTTATAGGCCTGAGCCATTGGTGCCCGGTTCTGTTCTTGAATCTTTATTTGTTTTAGAAAACAGATCTAAAGCGTCGAAGCCCATCCTTTCAGGCTGGGCACTCTGTCTAAAGACAATGGCTGCTTGCAGCCACGTTCGTAACTGTGGCTGAGCCTGGGATGGTATGAAACAGCCATCCAGCCCGTTGTCGCAACAATTTGCTCATGCTTTAATTAAACATAACATGGAAAATGTAATTCACATCTAATTAGAAATGAACTCTATGGACTGTGGAGTCTTTTCAGACCTGACGCCAAGGGCCCCATTCGATGACGACACCGTCCCTCCAGGTGGTTGTTCCTTGGCTTATCTTGTGCTCGTGTCTAAAATGACTCCCCTTGCTTGGTTTCTCCCTGTGGATACGGGTCTAGGCTGCAAAGGTTCCTTCACGAGAGGTAGGGGCGGTGACGGTCCTGGAAACGGCAGGGTCTAGGCCGAAGGCCGATCTCATTCCAGTGCCTCCAGTGGATCTGGGACTCCTCTCCTACCAGAATCAAGTCAAGGTTTTCCACTCAATGGAACACAAACGCATGAGAGTCACAGCGACGTAACACCTTTCCACTCCACCGGACCATCAAGGCTCTTCATTCATTTACCAGCATATTTACTAGATGGATATTTGCCAAGACTTTGTCCTCTCGCTGAACTTTTACAACCTCACCCTTGGTTTCTTTGAATCTTGGAGGTGGGTGATTGCCCCTTTATCTTCAAGATGCAGAAATAAACTGGGTCTTTGGGTGCCCAATGGAGGGACATATGTGCCAGAGATTCGCCCCGTCCAGAAGCATTCATGGAGGCCTGCGGCTGGACGTCCAGCGGTCCTCGTGCCATGAGGCTTCCAGGTCAGCAGTGAAAGGGAGGGGCGCACACAAGCAGCCGGCCCTCGTGGTCCCAGGCTGCTTATTGCCATGCCCAGGGGAGGGAGGCATGGGCCCCAGGCTGCCTGAGGCCGGGTGAGTAGGAGGTTTGTGGGGCAGGCAGAAGCTGGAGGTGGACGGAAGAGGGGGAGCCCTTGGGGAGGGCCGGGGTCCTCGCTGTGCTGGGAAAGTGTGCTGTGTGGATAATTGACATTTAATGTTGGGTTTCCCCCCATCATCCTGTCATTCACTGTGTCGCCACTGGAAAGCTGGCAACCGTGGGGGAGAATGCATTAAGCAGAGCAAAATACAGATTGTGACGAGGTCTAGGGAACAAATGAACTTGGGGACGCTTGCTGGGGGCTCAGTTCTGCAGCCAAAGGCAGTTTGGTCTGGAGAGATCTCACCCAGCTCTGTAACTGAAGCGGCCAGGAATGCAGTGTGCCAGGTGCCACGGGGGGGGGGGTGCAGTACTCAGCCCCAGCAGGGGAACAGAGCCTGGCCCTTACCGGACCCCACTGCCAGCCGGCCCCCCTCCTCCCCTGTCCCCTACCCGTGTACCGGGCTGCTAGCTCCTCTTGTGCACCCTGCCCTTTAGTAGGCTGTCCACCGCCCTGGGCCCTGGCCAGCCACAGCTGGGTTGTCACAGCTGGAACCTGAGCCTGGGGAGGAGCCCCAGACCAAGGTAGCTGACAGCCCCTCCACGGGGGCAGGAGGGGGAGATTTGGGGAGAAGGGAGGGGGCTCAGAAGAGGGCACCAGGGAAGAGGAGGAGGAGGCAGGGGCAGGGAGCCAGGGGTGCAGCAGGGAGCCCACAGAAGGGCTGGAGACAGGCACCCTGGCTGGCAGCTGGTGATGTGTGCCCAGCTCGGCACAGGAGAACCACTTAGGGGCCTATTCAGAATCTACCGAGCGTCAGCCAGCTTTGTAAGAGAGCCATTCGTGATGCGTTGGTGGGGCTTGGGCTCCAGAAATCGGTGGGGCAGCGGCCTGTCCAGTTCTGCTTGGTAGAGGGGCCAATGCAGGAAACAGCCTGGCCGGGACTTTGTTTTGATGGCTCAGATGAGGTGGTGGCTAATTCCCACTTGAATGGGTGATTGTTTGCTTCTGCTTAGCGTGAGTCTGAGTTAATTGTTCTGTAGCCTTTCACAGCGCTCCCTGTGCAGGGCCATCTGGTAGGGCTGTCCCGGGTTCTACTGGTGGCTTTTGATTCAGGCTGGACTGGCAGCCAGGCTCTGACCGCAGAGGAGCCGAGCCTCTCGAAACGCCCTCTTCATAGGTGAGTGGGCCACGGCTCTCCTTTTCAGATCAGGAAATAACAAAGTCCCCACTGTCAACCATATGTTTCCAGGAAAGAAAACAAACAGAAAGCTTTTCCCCACAAAAGTGAAGGCAATTACAGAGCAGGAGCTGGAGGGATTGGCGGCGGGGGGCGCAGGCGGCAGGCCTGGGAAGGTAATATTCACAGGACGCCCGGGGACGGAGTCACAGGCAGCCGTGAAGTTTAGAAAGCATTTCTGCAGGTTAGTTTTTAAAAAATAATCTCACTGCAGCAGCCTTTCTTTCTGAAGGGAACAAAGACATATAATTTTAAAATACAAACTCCGTGTCGATGTGCATGGGCTGAATTTGATTTCCTGTGGATTTTTGTCCCCTGCCTGTGGGCTAGTGTCTCTGAGAGGCGGGGAGCGGGGTAGGAGAAGCCCGAGCACTGGGCTCAGAGCCATGAGGCTTCCAGAGCCTCCACTGGGCACGTCAGGCTGGCAGCTGAGTGAGAATGGAGGGGAGGCTACAAAGGAGAGTTCTGAAGAGGTGGGCCTGAGTTTCCACTCCCTGTGACAGAGCCACCTGCTCCAGCACGAGGGCGGGCACCTAGGCGGGAGGGGCAGGAGGGAGCGGGCTCGGGAGGGGGAGAGGCAGGCCGGGCTGCAGGCTCAGCTGCTTCCCCAGCCCCCGCCACCTCCCCGCACAGGGAAGGAGAGACCTGGAGGTGCTGTGAGTCAGTGGTGGGGTGGGCAGCCAGCGGGGAGCCCCAGGGTAGAAGAGGGGGAGACGATGATCAAAATGCAGGGTACCCATGAACTGACGTGCTGAATTGAACTCCTTCGCACGACACTTGAAGATCATAACACGCTGCACAAAGAATGAGGAGGGATGTGCCGTCCGTGAAGACTACCCGCCCCTAGGGCAGACTCTTTGGGGCTGGAACTGCGTGGCTCCTGCTCACTGCCCACTCCTCCGTGTCACGCTTTGCAGCAGAAAAGCCCCGGTGACAATGTGCGGAGGAGGCCTTACCAGCCAGCCGCCCCTCCCCAAGTCCCCTGCCCTCCACTTCCTGCCACCAGCCCCCTCTTCACGCAGCAGGCCTGCCTGGGCTCGCTCTGGCCCTCTGACCCCTGGCCGCCTCCTGAGGGTGCTGGGAACCTTCAGAGCCCCCACAACGCTCTCCAGGACGCGCCCCACTAGCTTGGATGCTCCCAGTCCCCGCCACACACAGCTCCCCAGCCAAATTCACCAAGTCTGCGTGCGGCACACGCCTAGGCCAAGCCAATCAGAAGCCAGGCGGTTTCTTGCCGCTCTGATGGAGGACGTGGGCTCAAGAGAGCTGCTCTGTGTCCTAAGTCCTGGTCCTAGTTCAACAGTGGAGCTCACAGTCTCTGATTGCCAGCCAGGAGAGGACAGATGCTCAGCTCACGCTGGTGCCCGTAGCATTCACTTCCTCATGGCTCCATTCTGTTTGACCTGGGTGGTGCCAGGCAGCTCACCCAGGCTCACTCAGGCTCATCCAGGCTCACCCAGGCTCTCCCAGACTCACCCTGGCTTACTCAGGCTCACCCAGGCTCTCCCAGGCTCACCCAGGCTCTCCCAGACTCACCCAGGCTCATCCAGGCTCACCCAGGCTCTCCCAGACTCACCCAGGCTCACCCAGGCTCTCCCAGACTCACCCAGGCTCACTCAGGCTCACCCAGGCTCTCCCAGACTCACCCTGGCTTACTCAGGCTCACCCAGGCTCTCCCAAGCTCACCCAGGCTCTCCCAGACTCACCCAGGCTCATCCAGGCTCACCCAGGCTCTCCCAGGCTCTCCAGACTCACCCTGGCTTACTCAGGCTCACCCAGGCTCTCCCAGGCTCACCCAGGCTCTCCCAGACTCACCCAGGCTCACCCAGGCTCTCCCAGGCTCTCCCAGACTCACCCTGGCTCACTCAGGTTCCCCAGGCTCTTCCAGGCTCACCCAGGCTCACTCAGGCTCACTCAGGCTCACCCAGGCTCTCCCAGGTTCACTCAGACTCACCCAGGCTCACCCAGGCTCTCCCAGGCTCACCTAGGATCTCCCAGGTTCACCCAGGCTCTCCCAGGCTCTCCCAGGCTCACCCAGGTTCACCCAGGATCTCCCAGGCTCACCCTGGACACCCGGGTTCACCCAGGCTCACCCAGGCTCACCCGGGCTCTCCCGGGCTCACCCGGGCTCTCCCAGGCTCACTCGGGCTCACCTAGGCTCACCCAGGCTCACCCAGGATCTCCCAGGCTCACCCTGGCTCACTCAGGTTCACCCGGGCTCTCCCAGGCTCACCCTGGCTCACCCACACTTACCCAGGCTCACCCAGGCTCACCCAGGCTCTCCCAGGCTCACCCAGGCTCACCCAGGTTCACCCTGGCTCACCCAGGATCTCCCAGGCTCACCCTGACTCACCCAGGCTCACCCTGGCTCACCCGGGTTCACCCAGGCTCACCCAGGCTCACCCAGGCTCTCCCGGGCTCACCAGGTCTCTCCCGGGCTCACCTAGGCTCACCCACACTCACCCAGGCTCACTCAGGCTCTTCCAGGTTCACCCTGGTTCACCCAGGCTCACCCTGGTTCACCCAGGCTCACCCAGGCTCTCCCAGGCTCACCCAGGCTCTCCCTGGCTCACTCTTGCTCACCCAGGCTCACCAGGCTCACCCAGGCTCACCAGGCTCACCCAAGCTCTCCCAGGTTCACCCAGGCTCTCCCTGGCTCACTCTTGCTCACCCAGGCTCACCAGGCTCACCCAGGCTCTCCCAGGCTCTCCCAGGCTCTCCCAGGCTCTCCCAGGCTCACCCAGGCAGTGGAGGGGTGGTTTTCTTAGTCTCCTTATTCAAGTGCAGTGAGTTCCTGAATGGCTCTCACAGACACACCCAGAGCATGCTTCACAGCTACCTGCACAGCCCTCAGCCCAGTCAAGCTGACAAATTAATCACACACAGGACACCCTCCCTCCGTGCAAACTCTGTTTTTCTTCTGATGGATTCAAGGACTTCCTTCCCTGTGAAACCTTCCAAGCCTTCACTAATGAGAGTTAACCCCTTGTAAAAACATCTGTTGTTGCATTTATAATAAGGCACGCATGTGTCTGTTTACAGACTCGACCAGACTGCAAGACCCATGAGGGCGAAGGCTCTTCATGAATCTATCAGTCACTTAGGGCTGGGGGGTGAGGGAGCCTGGCTCACTGGAGGAAGGAACAGACACAATCCAGGCTGGCATGGATACGTGGTGACTCGCCTACAGGAAACATCGTGCCCTTCATGAGCATGACGGGGCGGATCCCGAGTGCTGTGGTACTCTCAGTACAAGGCCAAGCCACAGAGGACCAGGCCCCAGGCATGAAGACCCTTTCCCCCGTGGCGAGGCAGCCCACCATCTCCTGGTGGCCTCGGGGGCTAGACTGCCAGCTCTTGGGCTCAGTGTCTGGAGATGGCTGCCAGCCCTCCACCACGCAGATCCGAGCAGTCTCCTGATGACGTCTGTGGGCCCAATCAGAGAGCGAAGTGTGCCTGGTAGTGGGCCTTGACCACGTGGAATCAATGACTGCATGGAATCAACGAACGGGGAGGTGACCCTGCAGTACGCATTGCCACTGAGGCCACATGGCAGACCACTGACGGCCTCGCTCCGAGACCGCTGGGAGAATGGCTGGCCTGTCGTCCCCCACGCCCACCCCCACACGTGGACAGGGAGCCACGGGCCCTGACTGCAGGGGAGAGGACAATCGTGAATCTCCCCCAGATTCCATCCCTCGCCCATGTCCCTCGGCCAGCGGCGTCTGGTCTTTCCCTGGCAGTCTGGGGAAGTCCTGAACTGACAGTCTGTTCTGAGGTCTGCCCAGCCGTGGGGACTGTGCTCTGACACTGTCCTGCCCAGAATTTGCCACAGAGAAGGAAAAGAAGGAAAGGTATGCTTTAAGGCAGAGCAGACACAGCAAAGATGAGATGAGCACTGAGGCGATCTAGATAGGAAATGCTCACCAAAAGACTCCCAAGAGAACAGTGCCCTAGTCTGTTGATGGGTTTAGGGGTCAGGTGTAGGGTTTGGGGTCAGGGGGTGGGATTGGGGGCCAGGTGGTGGGTTTGGGGTCATTTGGTGGGTTTGGGGTCATTTGGTGGGTCTGGGGTCAGGTGGTGGGTTTGGGGTCATTTGGTGGGTTTGGGGTTAGGTAATGGGTGTGGGGTCAGGTGGTGGGATTGGGGGTCAGGTGGTGGAATTGGGGGTCAGGTGGTGGGTTTGGGGTCATTTGGTGGGTTTGGGGTTAGGTAATGGGTGTGGGGTCAGGTGGTGGGTTTGGGGTCATTTGGTGGGTTTGGGGTTAGGTAATGGGTGTGGGGTCAGGTGGTGGGATTGGGGGTCAGGTGGTGGGATTGGGGGTCAGGTGGTGGGTTTGGGGTCATTTGGTGGGTTTGGGGTTAGGTAATGGGTGTGGGGTCAGGTGGTGGGATTGGGGTCAGGTGGTGGGTTTGGGGTTAGGTAATGGGTGTGGGGTCAGGTGGTGGGTTTGGGGTCATTTGGTGGGTTTGAGGTCAGGTGGTGGGTTTGGAGTCAGTGGTGTTCTGAGAGGTGGTGATTTGCCCCTGAGAACTCTGACCTCATCAGTGGCTGT
Source organism: Megascapheus bottae (assembly GCF_031878675.1). Lineage (NCBI taxonomy): Eukaryota > Metazoa > Chordata > Mammalia > Rodentia > Geomyidae > Megascapheus > Megascapheus bottae. The sequence goes on from NC_143527.1 coordinate 1,221,308, forward strand.
GTGGTCTGATGGCATCCTGGAGGGGTATTTGGAGGTGGGCTGGCTGGAGGAGGGGCCTCCCAGGGGACTGTGTGTCTACCTCCCTGCACACCTGTGATGTCCTTCCTCCATGAGCCTAGACCCAATGGAGGCAGCCAGCCTAGACTGACGCTGCTAAAACCCAGCTCATCTCCAGGATTTGCGACAGAGACTGAAAGCCAACTAAAACAGCTGTTCAGCACCAACTGAACAGAATGGAGGTGAGTGCCAGGACTCCGTGTGCCCACAGGTGAGTGACGAGAATGGAGATGAGTGCCAGGACTCCGTGTGCCCGCAGGTGAGTGACGAGAATGGAGGTGAGTGCCGGGACTCCGTGTGCCCGCAGGTGAGTGACGAGAATGGAGGTGAGTGCCGGGGACTCCGTGTGCCCGCAGGTGAGTGACGAGAATGGAGGTGAGTGCCGGGACTCCGTGTGCCCGCAGGTGAGTGACGAGAATGGAGGTGAGTGCCGGGGACTCCGTGTGCCCGCAGGTGAGTGACGAGAATGGAGATGAGTGCCAGGACTCCGTGTGCCCGCAGGTGAGTGACGAGAATGGAGGTGAGTGCCGGGACTCCGTGTGCCCGCAGGTGAGTGACGAGAATGGAGGTGAGTGCCGGGGACTCCGTGTGCCCGCAGGTGAGTGACGAGAGTGGAGGTGAGTGCCGGGACTCCGTGTGCCCGCAGGTGAGTGACGAGAATGGAGGTGAGTGCCGGGACTCCGTGTGCCCGCAGGTGCAGTGACGAGAATGGAGGTGAGTGCCGGGGTCTCCGTGTGTCCACAGGTGCAGTGACGAGAATGGAGGTGAGTGCCGGGGACTCCGTGTGCCCGCAGGTGAGTGACGAGAATGGAGGTGAGTGCTGGGGACTCCGTGTGCCTGCAGGTGAGTGACGAGAATGGAGGTGAGTGCCGGGACTCCGTGTGTCCGCAGGTGCAGTAACGAGAATGGAGGTGAGTGCCGGGACTCCGTGTGCCCGCAGGTGAGTGAAGAGAATGGAGGTGAGTGCCAGGGACTCTGTGTGCCCGCAGTGAAGAGAATGGAGGTGAGTGCCGGGGACTCCGTGTGCCCGCAGGTGAGTGACGAGAATGGAGGTGAGTGCCGGGACTCCGTGTGCCCGCAGGTGAGTGACGAGAATGGAGGTGAGTGCCGGGACTCCGTGTGCCCGCAGGTGAGTGACGAGAATGGAGGTGAGTGCCGGGGTCTCCGTGTGTCCACAGGTGCAGTGACGAGAATGGAGGTTAGTGCCGGGGACTCCGTGTGCCCGCAGGTGAGTGACGAGAATGGAGGTGAGTGCCGGGGACTCCGTGTGCCCGCAGGTGAGTGACGAGAATGGAGGTGAGTGCCGGGACTCCGTGTGTCCGCAGGTGCAGCAACGAGAATGGAGGTGAGTGCCGGGACTCCGTGTGCCCGCAGGTGAGTGAAGAGAATGGAGGTGAGTGCCAGGGACTCTGTGTGCCCGCAGTGAAGAGAATGGAGGTGAGTGCCGGGGACTCCGTGTGCCCGCAGGTGAGTGACGAGAATGGAGGTGAGTGCCGGGGACTCCGTGTGCCCGCAGGTGCAGTGACGAGAATGGAGGTGAGTGCCGCGACTCCGTGTGCCCGCAGGTGAGTGACGAGAATGGAGGTGAGTGCCGGGGACTCCGTGTGCCCGCAGGTGCAGTGACAAGAATGGAGGTGAGTGCCGGGACTCCGTGTGTCCGCAGGTGCAGTAACGAGAATGGAGGTGAGTGCCGGGACTCCGTGTGCCCGCAGGTGCAGTGACAAGAATGGAGGTGAGTGCCGGGGACTCCGTGTGCCCGCAGTGAAGAGAATGGAGGTGAGTGCCGGGGACTCCGTGTGCCCGCAGGTGAGTGAAGAGAATGGAGGTGAGTGCCGGGGACTCCGTGTGCCCACAGTGAAGAGAATGGAGGTGAGTGCCGGGGACTCCGTGTGCCCGCAGGTGAGTGACGAGAATGGAGGTGAGTGCCGGGACTCCGTGTGCCCGCAGGTGAGTGAAGAGAATGGAGGTGAGTGCCGGGGACTCCGTGTGCCCGCAGGTGCAGTGACGAGAATGGAGGTGAGTGCCGGGACTCCGTGTGCCGCAGGTGAGTGAAGAGAATGGAGGTGAGTGCCGGGGACTCCGTGTGCCCGCAGGTGCAGTGACGAGAATGGAGGTGAGTGCCGGGGACTCCGTGTGTCCACAGGTGAGTGAAGAGAATGGAGGTGAGTGCCGGGATTCCGTGTGCCCGCAGGTGAGTGAAGAGAATGGAGGTGAGTGCCGGGGACTCCGTGTGCCCGCAGGTGCAGTGACGAGAATGGAGGTGAGTGCCGGGGACTCCGTGTGCCCACAGTGAAGAGAATGGAGGTGAGTGCCGGGACTCCGTGTGCCCACAGTGAAGAGAATGGAGGTGAGTGCCGGGACTCCGTGTGCCCGCAGTGAAGAGAATGGAGGTGAGTGCCGGGACTCCGTGTGCCCACAGTGAAGAGAATGGAGGTGAGTGCCGGGGACTCCGTGTGCCCACAGTGAAAAGAATGGAGGTGAGTGCCGGGGACTCCGTGTGCCCACAGTGAAGAGAATGGAGGTGAGTGCCGGGGACTCCGTGTGCCCACAGTGAAGAGAATGGAGGTGAGTGCCGGAACTCTGTCTGCCCACAGTGACGAGAATGGAGGTGAGTGCCGGGACTCCGTGTGCCCACAGTGACGAGAATGGAGGTGAGTGCCGGGACTCCATGTGCCCACAGGTGCAGTGATGAGAATGGAGGTGAGTGCCTGGACTCCGTGTGCCCGCAGGTGAGTGAAGAGAATGGAGGTGAGTGCCGGGACTCCGTGTGCCCGCAGGTGCAGTGACGAGAATGGAGGTGAGTGCCGGGGACTCCGTGTGCCCGCAGGTGCAGTGACGAGAATGGAGGTGAGTGCCGGGGACTCCGTGTGTCTACAGGTGAGTGAATAGAATGGAGGTGAGTGCCGGGATTCCGTGTGCCCGCAGGTGAGTGAAGAGAATGGAGGTGAGTGCCGGGGACTCCGTGTGCCCGCAGGTGCAGTGACGAGAATGGAGGTGAGTGCCGGGACTCCGTGTGCCCACAGTGAAGAGAATGGAGGTGAGTGCCGGGACTCCGTGTGCCCGCAGGTGAGTGAAGAGAATGGAGGTGAGTGCCGGGACTCTATGTGACCACAGTGAAGAGAATGGAGGTGAGTGCCAGGACTCCGTGTGCCTGCAGTGAAGAGAATGGAGGGGAGTGCCGGGACTCCGTGTGCCCACAGTGAAGAGAATGGAGGTGAGTGCCGGGGACTCCGTGTGCCCACAGTGAAGAGAATGGAGGTGAGTGCCGGGGACTCCGTGTGCCCGCAGGTGAGTGAAGAGAATGGAGATGAGTGCCGGGGACTCCGTGTGCCCGCAGGTGCAGTGACGAGAATGGAGGTGAGTGCCTGGGACTCCGTGTGCCCGCAGGTGAGTGAAGAGAATGGAGGTGAGTGCCGAGGACTCCGTGTGCCCGCAGGTGCAGTGATGAGAATGGAGGTGAGTGCCGCGACTCCGTGTGCCCGCAGGTGAGTGACGAGAATGGAGGTGAGTGCCGGGGAGTCCATGTGCCCGCAGGTGCAGTGACGAGAATGGAGGTGAGTGCCGGGGACTCCGTGTGCCCACAGTGAAGAGAATGGAGGTGAGTGCCGGGGACTCCGTGTGCCCACAGTGAAGAGAATGGAGGTGAGTGCCGGGGACTCCGTGTGCCCACAGTGAAGAGAATGGAGGTGAGTGCCAGGACTCCGTGTGCCTGCAGTGAAGAGAATGGAGGTGAGTGCCGGGACTCCGTGTGCCCACAGTGAAGAGAATGGAGGTGAGTGCCGGGGACTCCGTGTGCCCACAGTGAAGAGAATGGAGGTGAGTGCCGGGGACTCCGTGTGTCCACAGGTGAGTGAAGAGAATGGAGGTGAGTGCCGGGATTCCGTGTGCCCGCAGGTGAGTGAAGAGAATGGAGGTGAGTGCCGGGGACTCCGTGTGCCCGCAGGTGCAGTGACGAGAATGGAGGTGAGTGCCGGGGACTCCGTGTGCCCACAGTGAAGAGAATGGAGGTGAGTGCCGGGACTCCGTGTGCCCACAGTGAAGAGAATGGAGGTGAGTGCCGGGACTCCATGTGCCCGCAGTGAAGAGAATGGAGGTGAGTGCCGGGACTCCGTGTGCCCACAGTGAAGAGAATGGAGGTGAGTGCCGGGGACTCCGTGTGCCCACAGTGAAGAGAATGGAGGTGAGTGCCGGGGACTCCGTGTGCCCACAGTGAAGAGAATGGAGGTGAGTGCCGGGGACTCCGTGTGCCCACAGTGAAGAGAATGGAGGTGAGTGCCGGAACTCTGTCTGCCCACAGTGACGAGAATGGAGGTGAGTGCCGGGACTCCGTGTGCCCACAGTGACGAGAATGGAGGTGAGTGCCGGGACTCCATGTGCCCACAGGTGCAGTGATGAGAATGGAGGTGAGTGCCTGGACTCCGTGTGCCCGCAGGTGAGTGAAGAGAATGGAGGTGAGTGCCGGGACTCCGTGTGCCCGCAGGTGCAGTGACGAGAATGGAGGTGAGTGCCGGGGACTCCGTGTGCCCGCAGGTGCAGTGACGAGAATGGAGGTGAGTGCCGGGGACTCCGTGTGTCTACAGGTGAGTGAATAGAATGGAGGTGAGTGCCGGGATTCCGTGTGCCCGCAGGTGAGTGAAGAGAATGGAGGTGAGTGCCGGGACTCCGTGTGCCCGCAGGTGCAGTGACGAGAATGGAGGTGAGTGCCGGGGACTCCGTGTGCCCGCAGGTGCAGTGACGAGAATGGAGGTGAGTGCCGGGGACTCCGTGTGTCTACAGGTGAGTGAATAGAATGGAGGTGAGTGCCGGGATTCCGTGTGCCCGCAGGTGAGTGAAGAGAATGGAGGTGAGTGCCGGGGACTCCGTGTGCCCGCAGGTGCAGTGACGAGAATGGAGGTGAGTGCCGGGACTCCGTGTGCCCACAGTGAAGAGAATGGAGGTGAGTGCCGGGACTCCGTGTGCCCGCAGGTGAGTGAAGAGAATGGAGGTGAGTGCCGGGACTCTATGTGACCACAGTGAAGAGAATGGAGGTGAGTGCCAGGACTCCGTGTGCCTGCAGTGAAGAGAATGGAGGTGAGTGCCGGGACTCCGTGTGCCCACAGTGAAGAGAATGGAGGTGAGTGCCGGGGACTCCGTGTGCCCACAGTGAAGAGAATGGAGGTGAGTGCCGGGGACTCCGTGTGCCCGCAGGTGAGTGAAGAGAATGGAGATGAGTGCCGGGGACTCCGTGTGCCCGCAGGTGCAGTGACGAGAATGGAGGTGAGTGCCTGGGACTCCGTGTGCCCGCAGGTGAGTGAAGAGAATGGAGGTGAGTGCCGAGGACTCCGTGTGCCCGCAGGTGCAGTGATGAGAATGGAGGTGAGTGCCGCGACTCCGTGTGCCCGCAGGTGAGTGACGAGAATGGAGGTGAGTGCCGGGGAGTCCATGTGCCCGCAGGTGCAGTGACGAGAATGGAGGTGAGTGCCGGGGACTCCGTGTGCCCACAGTGAAGAGAATGGAGGTGAGTGCCGGGGACTCCGTGTGCCCACAGTGAAGAGAATGGAGGTGAGTGCCGGGGACTCCGTGTGCCCACAGTGAAGAGAATGGAGGTGAGTGCCAGGACTCCGTGTGCCTGCAGTGAAGAGAATGGAGGTGAGTGCCGGGACTCCGTGTGCCCACAGTGAAGAGAATGGAGGTGAGTGCCGGGGACTCCGTGTGCCCACAGTGAAGAGAATGGAGGTGAGTGCCGGGGACTCCGTGTGTCCACAGGTGAGTGAAGAGAATGGAGGTGAGTGCCGGGATTCCGTGTGCCCGCAGGTGAGTGAAGAGAATGGAGGTGAGTGCCGGGGACTCCGTGTGCCCGCAGGTGCAGTGACGAGAATGGAGGTGAGTGCCGGGGACTCCGTGTGCCCACAGTGAAGAGAATGGAGGTGAGTGCCGGGACTCCGTGTGCCCACAGTGAAGAGAATGGAGGTGAGTGCCGGGACTCCATGTGCCCGCAGTGAAGAGAATGGAGGTGAGTGCCGGGACTCCGTGTGCCCACAGTGAAGAGAATGGAGGTGAGTGCCGGGGACTCCGTGTGCCCACAGTGAAGAGAATGGAGGTGAGTGCCGGGACTCCGTGTGCCCACAGTGAAGAGAATGGAGGTGAGTGCCGGGGACTCCGTGTGCCCACAGTGAAGAGAATGGAGGTGAGTGCCAGGACTCCGTGTGCCTGCAGTGAAGAGAATGGAGGTGAGTGCCGGGACTCCGTGTGCCCACAGTGAAGAGAATGGAGGTGAGTGCCGGGGACTCCGTGTGCCCACAGTGAAGAGAATGGAGGTGAGTGCCGGGGACTCCGTGTGCCCGCAGGTGAGTGAAGAGAATGGAGATGAGTGCCGGGGACTCCGTGTGCCCGCAGGTGCAGTGACGAGAATGGAGGTGAGTGCCTGGGACTCCGTGTGCCCGCAGGTGAGTGAAGAGAATGGAGGTGAGTGCCGAGGACTCCGTGTGCCCGCAGGTGCAGTGATGAGAATGGAGGTGAGTGCCGCGACTCCGTGTGCCCGCAGGTGAGTGACGAGAATGGAGGTGAGTGCCGGGGACTCCGTGTGCCCGCAGGTGCAGTGACGAGAATGGAGGTGAGTGCCGGGGACTCCGTGTGCCCACAGTGAAGAGAATGGAGGTGAGTGCCGGGGACTCCGTGTGCCCACAGTGAAGAGAATGAAGGTGAGTGCCGGGGACTCCCTGTGCCCACAGTGAAGAGAATGGAGGTGAGTGCCGGGGACTCCGTGTGCCCACAGTGAAGAGAATGGAGGTGAGTGCCGGGGACTCCGTGTGCCCACAGTGAAGAGAATGGAGGTGAGTGCCGGGGACTCCGTGTGCCCACAGTGAAGAGAATGGAGGTGAGTGCCGGGACTCCGTGTGCCCGCAGGTGAGTGACGAGAATGGAGGTGAGTGCCGGGACTCCGTGTGCCCGCAGGTGAGTGACGAGAATGGAGGTGAGTGCCGGGACTCCGTGTGCCCGCAGGTGAGTGAAGAGAATGGAGGTGAGTGCCAGGGACTCCGTGTGCCCGCAGGTGCAGTGACGAGAATGGAGGTGAGTGCCGGGACTCCGTGTGCCCACAGTGAAGAGAATGGAGGTGAGTGCCGGGGACTCCGTGTGCCCACAGTGAAGAGAATGGAGGTGAGTGCCGGGGACTCCGTGTGCCCGCAGGTGAGTGAAGAGAATGGAGATGAGTGCCGGGGACTCCGTGTGCCCGCAGGTGCAGTGACGAGAATGGAGGTGAGTGCCTGGGACTCCGTGTGCCCGCAGGTGAGTGAAGAGAATGGAGGTGAGTGCCGAGGACTCCGTGTGCCCGCAGGTGCAGTGATGAGAATGGAGGTGAGTGCCGCGACTCCGTGTGCCCGCAGGTGAGTGACGAGAATGGAGGTGAGTGCCGGGGAGTCCATGTGCCCGCAGGTGCAGTGACGAGAATGGAGGTGAGTGCCGGGGACTCCGTGTGCCCACAGTGAAGAGAATGGAGGTGAGTGCCGGGGACTCCGTGTGCCCACAGTGAAGAGAATGGAGGTGAGTGCCGGGGACTCCGTGTGCCCACAGTGAAGAGAATGGAGGTGAGTGCCAGGACTCCGTGTGCCTGCAGTGAAGAGAATGGAGGTGAGTGCCGGGACTCCGTGTGCCCACAGTGAAGAGAATGGAGGTGAGTGCCGGGGACTCCGTGTGCCCACAGTGAAGAGAATGGAGGTGAGTGCCGGGGACTCCGTGTGTCCACAGGTGAGTGAAGAGAATGGAGGTGAGTGCCGGGATTCCGTGTGCCCGCAGGTGAGTGAAGAGAATGGAGGTGAGTGCCGGGGACTCCGTGTGCCCGCAGGTGCAGTGACGAGAATGGAGGTGAGTGCCGGGGACTCCGTGTGCCCACAGTGAAGAGAATGGAGGTGAGTGCCGGGACTCCGTGTGCCCACAGTGAAGAGAATGGAGGTGAGTGCCGGGACTCCGTGTGCCCGCAGTGAAGAGAATGGAGGTGAGTGCCGGGACTCCGTGTGCCCACAGTGAAGAGAATGGAGGTGAGTGCCGGGGACTCCGTGTGCCCACAGTGAAGAGAATGGAGGTGAGTGCCGGGGACTCCGTGTGCCCACAGTGAAGAGAATGGAGGTGAGTGCCGGGGACTCCGTGTGCCCACAGTGAAGAGAATGGAGGTGAGTGCCGGAACTCTGTCTGCCCACAGTGACGAGAATGGAGGTGAGTGCCGGGACTCCGTGTGCCCACAGTGACGAGAATGGAGGTGAGTGCCGGGACTCCATGTGCCCACAGGTGCAGTGATGAGAATGGAGGTGAGTGCCTGGACTCCGTGTGCCCGCAGGTGAGTGAAGAGAATGGAGGTGAGTGCCGGGACTCCGTGTGCCCGCAGGTGCAGTGACGAGAATGGAGGTGAGTGCCGGGGACTCCGTGTGCCCGCAGGTGCAGTGACGAGAATGGAGGTGAGTGCCGGGGACTCCGTGTGTCTACAGGTGAGTGAATAGAATGGAGGTGAGTGCCGGGATTCCGTGTGCCCGCAGGTGAGTGAAGAGAATGGAGGTGAGTGCCGGGGACTCCGTGTGCCCGCAGGTGCAGTGACGAGAATGGAGGTGAGTGCCGGGACTCCGTGTGCCCACAGTGAAGAGAATGGAGGTGAGTGCCGGGACTCCGTGTGCCCGCAGGTGAGTGAAGAGAATGGAGGTGAGTGCCGGGACTCTATGTGACCACAGTGAAGAGAATGGAGGTGAGTGCCAGGACTCCGTGTGCCTGCAGTGAAGAGAATGGAGGTGAGTGCCGGGACTCCGTGTGCCCACAGTGAAGAGAATGGAGGTGAGTGCCGGGGACTCCGTGTGCCCACAGTGAAGAGAATGGAGGTGAGTGCCGGGGACTCCGTGTGCCCGCAGGTGAGTGAAGAGAATGGAGATGAGTGCCGGGGACTCCGTGTGCCCGCAGGTGCAGTGACGAGAATGGAGGTGAGTGCCTGGGACTCCGTGTGCCCGCAGGTGAGTGAAGAGAATGGAGGTGAGTGCCGAGGACTCCGTGTGCCCGCAGGTGCAGTGATGAGAATGGAGGTGAGTGCCGCGACTCCGTGTGCCCGCAGGTGAGTGACGAGAATGGAGGTGAGTGCCGGGGAGTCCATGTGCCCGCAGGTGCAGTGACGAGAATGGAGGTGAGTGCCGGGGACTCCGTGTGCCCACAGTGAAGAGAATGGAGGTGAGTGCCGGGGACTCCGTGTGCCCACAGTGAAGAGAATGGAGGTGAGTGCCGGGGACTCCGTGTGCCCACAGTGAAGAGAATGGAGGTGAGTGCCAGGACTCCGTGTGCCTGCAGTGAAGAGAATGGAGGTGAGTGCCGGGACTCCGTGTGCCCACAGTGAAGAGAATGGAGGTGAGTGCCGGGGACTCCGTGTGCCCACAGTGAAGAGAATGGAGGTGAGTGCCGGGGACTCCGTGTGCCCGCAGGTGAGTGAAGAGAATGGAGATGAGTGCCGGGGACTCCGTGTGCCCGCAGGTGCAGTGACGAGAATGGAGGTGAGTGCCTGGGACTCCGTGTGCCCGCAGGTGAGTGAAGAGAATGGAGGTGAGTGCCGAGGACTCCGTGTGCCCGCAGGTGCAGTGATGAGAATGGAGGTGAGTGCCGCGACTCCGTGTGCCCGCAGGTGAGTGACGAGAATGGAGGTGAGTGCCGGGGACTCCGTGTGCCCGCAGGTGCAGTGACGAGAATGGAGGTGAGTGCCGGGGACTCCGTGTGCCCACAGTGAAGAGAATGGAGGTGAGTGCCGGGGACTCCGTGTGCCCACAGTGAAGAGAATGGAGGTGAGTGCCGGGGACTCCCTGTGCCCACAGTGAAGAGAATGGAGGTGAGTGCCGGGGACTCCGTGTGCCCACAGTGAAGAGAATGGAGGTGAGTGCCGGGGACTCCGTGTGCCCACAGTGAAGAGAATGGAGGTGAGTGCCGGGGACTCCGTGTGCCCACAGTGAAGAGAATGGAGGTGAGTGCCGGGACTCCGTGTGCCCGCAGGTGAGTGACGAGAATGGAGGTGAGTGCCGGGACTCCGTGTGCCCGCAGGTGAGTGACGAGAATGGAGGTGAGTGCCGGGACTCCGTGTGCCCGCAGGTGAGTGAAGAGAATGGAGGTGAGTGCCAGGGACTCCGTGTGCCCGCAGGTGCAGTGACGAGAATGGAGGTGAGTGCCGGGACTCCGTGTGCCCACAGTGAAGAGAATGGAGGTGAGTGCCGGGGACTCCGTGTGCCCACAGTGAAAAGAATGGAGGTGAGTGCCGGGGACTCCGTGTGCCCACAGTGAAGAGAATGGAGGTGAGTGTCGGGGACTCCGTGTGCCCACAGTGAAGAGAATGGAGGTGAGTGCCGGAACTCCGTCTGCCCACAGTGACGAGAATGGAGGTGAGTGCCGGGACTCCGTGTGCCCACAGTGACGAGAATGGAGGTGAGTGCCGGGACTCCATGTGCCCACAGGTGCAGTGATGAGAATGGAGATGAGTGCCTGGACTCCGTGTGCCCGCAGGTGAGTGAAGAGAATGGAGGTGAGTGCCGGGACTCCGTGTGCCCGCAGGTGCAGTGACGAGAATGGAGGTGAGTGCCGGGGACTCCGTGTGCCCGCAGGTGCAGTGACGAGAATGGAGGTGAGTGCCGGGGACTCCGTGTGTCCACAGGTGAGTGAAGAGAATGGAGGTGAGTGCCGGGATTCCGTGTGCCCGCAGGTGAGTGAAGAGAATGGAGGTGAGTGCCGGGGACTCCGTGTGCCCGCAGGTGCAGTGACGAGAATGGAGGTGAGTGCCGGGACTCCGTGTGCCCACAGTGAAGAGAATGGAGGTGAGTGCCGGGGACTCCGTGTGCCCGCAGGTGAGTGAAGAGAATGGAGGTGAGTGCCGGGACTCTGTGTGACCACAGTGAAGAGAATGGAGGTGAGTGCCAGGACTCCGTGTGCCTGCAGTGAAGAGAATGGAGGTGAGTGCCAGGACTCCGTGTGCCCACAGTGAAGAGAATGGAGGTGAGTGCCGGGGACTCCGTGTGCCCACAGTGAAGAGAATGGAGGTGAGTGCCGGGGACTCCGTGTGCCCACAGTGAAGAGAATGGAGGTGAGTGCCGGGGACTCCGTGTGCCCACAGTGAAGAGAATGGAGGTGAGTGCCGGGGACTCCGTGTGCCCACAGTGAAGAGAATGGAGGTGAGTGCCGGAACTCCGTCTGCCCACAGTGACGAGAATGGAGGTGAGTGCCGGGACTCCGTGTGCCCACAGTGACGAGAATGGAGGTGAGTGCCGGGACTCCATGTGCCCACAGGTGCAGTGATGAGAATGGAGGTGAGTGCCTGTACTCCGTGTGCCCGCAGGTGAGTGAAGAGAATGGAGGTGAGTGCCGGGACTCCGTGTGCCCGCAGGTGCAGTGACGAGAATGGAGGTGAGTGCCGGGGACTCCGTGTGCCCGCAGGTGCAGTGACGAGAATGGAGGTGAGTGCCGGGGACTCCGTGTGCTCACAGTGAAGAGAATGGAGGTGAGTGCCGGGACTCCGTGTGCCCGCAGGTGAGTGATGAGAATGGAGGTGAGTGCCGGGACTCCGTGTGCCCACAGTGAAGAGAATGGAGGTGAGTGCCGGGACTCCGTGTGCCCGCAGATGCAGTGAGGAGAATGGAGGTGAGTGCCTGGACTCCGTGTGCCCGCAGGTGCAGTGACGAGCACTGAGTGCTGTCCTCACGCAGTCCCAGCTCTCACACTGACCCTGCAGAGCACGTGATAAACATTTGCCACATGTTACCACACAAAGATTTTACAAGACAGAAGGTCAAGCCAACAGGCCGCACGTTCTAGTATCTCGGATGGTCCTATCCTGAGAGCACCTACCCATGTCAACACTGGGTCTTGGGGCGCTGTACCTCTAGTCAGGCCATCTGTGTCACAGCTATGGTTGTCAGGGTTGGATACTGCCTGTGTGCTGTCATGCATCCCACTGCAGGAGGCCCTGTCACACGTGGAATTGGCTCAGGGTTGTGCTGCTGCACGTATGGTGTCATGCATGTCACTGCATGAGGGCTCATGTAGTACATGGGATTGGGTCAGGGGCTTCACGCATGCCGTCGGGGCATCAGCTGGCCCTGTTGCCATGCGTCGTCAGGCATTGTCTGGTTCTCTGTGCCCAGCTATTCACTAAGCTCATTCACGGGATGCTTCCTGTAAACATGGCAGAACCCAGGCAGACACTGGCTTCACTGGAATCTGCCCGGGCACCAGGCAGTGTGGACGGTGGTGTGGCAGTCACGAGCTAGCACTAGTGTGGTTTCTGCCGGTTTGGGTTATCGCCTTGGATGGGCCACCAAGGCCGGGAGGGAAGGCGTGTCCCTGGCCTGCAGGACGGGGTGTTCTCCGACACTCCTCCCATGCCATGGCCAAAATTAGGTCCTCAGGGAGCATGTGCAATGGCCAAAGATGGCAGAGTGACTTGGTCATTCGCTGTGAATTTTGTTTGTCATCACAGGCACATGTAGACAGGGGCCTGTCCTTACCCTATGGGCAGGGAAGGAAACAGAAGCAAAAGATTGGCCTGCTCACGGTCAGGTCAGCGTAGTCAGCAGAAGTGAAGATGGGGTCAGTGGGCCCAGCGGCTCTGTGTGTGGCCCCCCACCTTCCAGAACCCTCCAGAAGTGAGCTGGGCACCTGCCCCTCTGCTGCCCTGCATCGTCAGACCGGAGGGCGGCGGCTCCATCCGCTAGAGCTCATGGCCCCTTGGCCATTAAACAGCGGCCAGGGGTCAGATGGCCGGCGTGCAGGCAGAATGAGAGGCCCTGAGCTTGTGTCCTTCGCCCAAACCTTCACCTGCGACCCGGCCCAGCTCTGCCCCACGCTGGACCTTAGATTCAACGCAGCGAACATGCTTTATTGCTTTATTTATTTCTCATCTAGACTGGAGACCCTGCCTGGCCTCCGCTGATGGTTCTGTCTGCTCGGGCTTTTTTGTGTGTTTGTTTTCACCATGCCTGCTATTTTTACTACTTTATCTTTGCCTTTTTATTGAGTAATTCTTTTTTAGCCCATCTTACCTTGCTTGTTTGCTTCTCTTTTATCTGTAATGTTTTCATGGAGAATGAGAAGTGACAGACCGAAATTTGAAGGCAGCCCCTGAGCAGCTGAGCGATGGCTGGGCATGGTTTCTTTATTAGTTCAGCAGAGCGTCCTGCAGCAGGTCAGCAGGCTCCTGACTCTGGCTGGAATGGCCGCCCTCCAACAAGATCTCGGACATCGCTGAGCTAGGTCTGGCCCACATTCTCAGCTGTCCTTGAAGCTTTCAGGCCCGGAACTCGTCTGGCTTCTCCCATCCAGAGCGCACACGTTTCTAGGCAGACGTGCTGCAGCCAGGTTGGCCTCTGCCCACAGAGAGGCCCATCCGTCCTTGCCACCTGCAGCTCGCTGCATGACAGATGCCACCAGGACGACTGCCTCGCCTCCCTGGTCTGCCTTTCTTCTGGCTCCCACATGCCGGCCCTGGCTTGCTGCCATGCTCCGTCTCCACGTCTGTACTTTCAGCCTTCACCCTCCACGATTTCATTGGTTGATCAAAATTCACATGTATAAAAATATAGTCAGGGAGGAGAAAGAAATGGATGTGATTATGGGGAGACAGTCTGTCTATCCTCATAATGGACCGGACTCCCCCAGACAAGGCAAAAAGCAGAACACAGGTGTCCCAGAATCCATCATAGTATCTCCCAGAAGCCCCGTGTAATGCAAGCACGTGAGCCAGGGGTCAGCTGATGCGGGGTGGTGAGCCTCGGGAGGCGCTGGGGCGAGAGGAGTGCTCGGACCCAGGTCTGCTCTCTGTTCCAGCTGTGAACGAACTTCTCAAGCCTTTCCTGGGAGCCTGGAAATCCTATTTCCTCCTGCATCGATCCCAGCCACTAACCAGGCATAAATATTTCATTTCACTTTCTGAACAACATTGGTCTCGTGAGTTCCCGTTTGGATTCAGAGCTTGGCCTGCAGATAAATGTGCTGTGTGAAGGAAGATATCTTGGTGGTTGAAATAAGCTCCAAAGTGAGCCTGTCCTTCTCAGATCATTTAATTGGTATGTTACATTCCTGTACAAAGGACCAGAGATGACTACAGCCTGCACAGCCTAAGACAACGGAAAGACAGGGAGAGGGCGTGAGGGTGCAGCTCCTTTCTGTACTGAAGACAGCCTTTGTGGTCGTTGGTCCCTCAGCCCACACCTGGGCAGGGGCTGCGAGCTGGGAAGAGCAGGACAGGGCAGGAGGGCGGGACCGGTCCGGAATCTGAACAGTGCGTCTTGGGTGAGTCCATTAGCCACTAAAAACCCAAGTGTGGACATGAGGTTTCTTTAGCAAGTGTTGATTTCAGAGCTAGATTTGGCTGCAGGTTGTATCATGAAGAACTGCGCATCTTTGAGAGTCAAGAGCTCATTGTTCAGGAGAGAAAACGAGGGTGGACATGCCCAGCGCTCAGCCCGTCAAGGGCACAGGCACAGGAAAGCCAAGGCAGTGCCAGCACCTGGAACACAGTGGGTCGCCATGTTCTGCCACCATATGAGGCGAAGCCAGGACGAAGCCGGTGAAAGCCGGTGCAGCACGGCACAGAGGATTGCTGCGGCAGCGTGGAGCATGAGATGCGCTGCAGCCCAGCTGAGCAGGCCCTGGGTGAGAGCATGGACTCTGGGAGAACCACCAAGCCCTCTGCATGTGGAGGGCGACTCCACTTGGGAACCCGACTCACCTGTGGGAGAAAGTGCTGTCCACCAAGTTCTCCCCAGGAGGCTACGGAGCAAGGAGCAGGGCTGGGTGAGGCCGGGCTTGGGGACAGTTGGGCCAGGACAGGGGGGAGCCTGGAAGGGGCCACGGGAAGGAGAGGCTTGCCAGGCCTCTGAGGCCCACAGGGAGGTTTTCATGGAGAAAACCGACCTCGCTTCCGCAATGCGAAGAGAATTTAAGACTACCGCCCCTGACCTTGGAATTGGACAGCTCTGTCAAGTGCTGTGAGCACAGTTGTGGCGTGGGGAGCACTGGTGGAGAGAGGAAAGCAGCGCAGCAGGGGCCGTCCAGGGACGGCTCGGAGAGGAGGGGCGCTGACGCCGGGGGGGGATTTCGCTGGGGGAGCTCCTTCTCCTCCAGTCTTGTGAGCTCTTCAGCCTGTAGGCATGAGAAGGCCAGCCCAGCAGACTAAGAGGACTCAGAAAGGAAGAAGAAGGAATCCCCTGTCCTCTACGTCCCTCAGAACTCAGTGCTTTGCATTTAAGCAGAGCTGGAAGTTACCGAGGCCTTGCCTATGGCAGGGGCGGGGGGCACGGCCCCAGTCCTGAGAGACAGGGATTTCTGCTGCGGCGTCGACCATCTTCAGCCTGCACCCCAGAACCTGGCCCAGGCGAGCAGGGCCTCCTTCCGCCGGCCTCCATGGCAGCGAGCCAGTGGGATCCCTTCAGCTCCTGTAGCTGCCCAGATTCAACTGGAACCACTTAGGGCTCATACCGCTCTGCATTGTATGTGTTTCCTTCCAGTTCATCATGTCAACAAGGAGGGCGTATGTGTACAAAACACAAACACACTCGCAGCAAACAGCAATTGCCCCAGCCCTCTGCACGGCTCTTCACATGACTGAGCGGTTAAACTCTTCCTAATCAAAGACGCAGATGAAATGAGTTTATTAATAAAAGTCCCCGTCAGGAAGATTGGAAATGAATGCTTAGTGGAACCCACCCCATTTTGTGCATAGACAGACCCCCTCGTGGAGAGGCATCTGTGAAGGGCAGGAATTCCCGAGTAGGTTGGGCTAGAAGCATCTGGAAGCTGTTTGCGATATGGATTAGGAGTCAAGCTGCACACAGACACCGCCTCCAGCCACAACGCTTGCTCTGCAGAGGGGGAAATATGCTGGTTGTTTACAGTGCTACTTTTTCCCTTTGCTTGTTATCTATTTTATTTCCTCCTTGGCTCCCCAGCTCCCCCGCCATTCGTGTGCAATTATGTCTGCACAGATCTGCCAGCTGTGGGCCTTGTTAACTGTGCCCACCCCGCAAGCTGTTAGGAGAGCGGAGGAGGGGCGTCTGGCCCTGCGCACGTGCACACCGCCCTGCACACGTGGTGTCCCAGGAGTGGAGGCCGAGTGGCCCTTTCATTACAGACTGGCCAGAGCCAGCCAGGGAAGCACTGGGTAGTGGAGACACGCTCACATGCACGCCACAGCAGAGCAACACGTATCCAATCACACACGTGGACACGTGTCTAATCACACATGTCCGCGCTGGCACGCTCCATGTGTATCTGTGCACACGCATACACACACACACACGTCCTCATGCACACACAAAGGCACAAGGACACACGTGCCCACAATCCAAACCCAGCAGCTGGTATTGCTTGCTTTGTGACTCTTTCATCTCACTGCCGTTCATGCTCAGGAAATCGTGTTGTTGGGTCTCCACTTCCCACATCTGGGAAGCATTCTCTGAGTGTGTGGCTGTGAATGCTGCCAATCTGATGGTTTGTGAGTATGCGTGCGTCCGTGTGTGTGTGTGTGTGTGTGTGTGCCTGTGTGCATGCATGTGTGTGTGTGTGAGAGTGTGTTCATGTGTGCCCATGTGCATGTGTGTGTGTGTGTGTGTGTGTGTGTGTGTGTGTGTACGTACATACTGATCCTGAGGCTTGAACTTGGGGCCTGGGGCTGGTCCCTAAGCTGTGTGGCTTAAGGCTAACACTCTACCATTTGAGTTACAGCTCCACTTCCAGCCTTTTATTTTTTTATTTTGGGGGAGATAAGTGTCTCCAACAGTGCAATATTAAATAAATATTAAATATGCTTTGATATGTCATGTGGTGTATGTCTTAAGGCAAAGCTAATCACTGCACAAGGCAGTATAGGACCCTTGAACCCTAAAGCTGGCCTTGTCTAGTGCTTCTTTAGACAAATAATTTTCTTAAATGAGACTAATCCAATTTTTTTTACAAATATCAACACATAGAGTTCCAGTGTCACATAAAAGGTATTCTTTGCGATTGCTTTAGAGACTTATTCCTTTCCAAGTGTCTCCGCAGACAAGAATGGTGACCAATTTTATCATTTATGCACACACGAACCTGGAAGTTTCTGGTAGACGTGGAGATGGAGGCCTGCTTTCCTTTGAATGCGCAGGTCAGAGGCGCCTCAGCCTGGGCAGCTGTCTGCCCGTCCTGAGGCCTGGCTGGAGCCTCTCTGAAGACACGGCTGCTCCCCTGCCATTACCTGTGTCTTTGTGGCATATGCTCACATAGTCATCATTCAAGGAAGGTTCTCGAGCTAATCACAGGACACAAGTTAACAGGACACAAGACGGCAGCGGCTGAGTCCAGTGAGAAAGTTCACCCGCTATGACACACACCAGATCCAGGGGACGTCAGCACCGGAGCCAGTTCAGCGGTGACACAGCTTGGATCTGATGCCAGAGTGGTGGTGATCAGACATGCAGCTAAATGACGCAGGTTCTCCTGTCCACCGGAGGCCACCACCATCCTCAGCAAGGTGCTGTTTCCCGCGGGGAGTTTCATCACGTCAATCGCCCCTAAGTGGTTAGATGTCTTCAGCTCCTCACCTCTTGACGGACCCAAAGCCCTGGCCAGAGATATCAGGAAAGAGTGTTCAGCATTCGTAGATGGTCACACGTATGGCGGTTCACTGGTGATTTTCTACACCCCGCACTGGCCCCGCCCAAATGATCCTTTCTGCATTCATTCCTTCGTTCACTCAGTGCTCAGCGATTGGGTGACCGCTGGCTGTCAAACATGAGGGATGACACAGAATCAGGCAAGTTCCTGCCAGGCTGTTGATGCCATCGATGAGGAATCTGTGAGGCTGGCTAGCTCATGTCATTGCTGGGGGCACAGAAAGCGCTGCACTGTGGAGTGCGAGCGTGGAGGAGACACACTACTCCAGAAAGGAGAATGCACGTGGAGGAGAGGTGTCCTGCCAAGCCAGTGCGGGTGAGGGTGGCCAGGTAAGCAGGTATTCCTGGGAAAGGAGGCCATGTCCTCACGCTCAAAGTGGGAGATACCCGAGAGAGAAGAGGCGAAGTCGCCTTCAAAACGCCTGGAATTGCCACTGTCTTCTGTATCTTTACCATTGCTCAGTAAAAGGCGGCTGGGAACGTTCAGGCTGAATGTCATCCTTACAAAATGTAATGATATTCAAGAAGACCCCAGAAAACGGATGTACGGCTTCAGAAACCAGGCGCCACCCCCACCTGCACTTGGCAACACTTTACTAGCTCGAAACAGGATGAGATTGATCATGCTGTTATTTAGAATTTATGTTGTACTTTACATCTTCTCAGTGGCTTACAGCTTTGAGTGGTTTGTTATAAGGCCCCTGTGTAAAGAGTCAATGGGAGGAAACTGAGGCTCAAAGCATTTAAGCATTTAAGGGGTCACCTGGCATCCGACCATCGTAACTACACGGTGCAGGAGCTCCTTGTGCTGCGGCTTCTGCCTCGGTTTTAGAAATCTTCCTGTCATGCGATCAGCTGATCAGATAAAATCTTAGCCCTGGCTGTGATCTTTATGTATTTACTCACTGTTTTTGTGCTGAATGCAGATCCCCGTGCCTCATGCCACAAGGGGACTGCTCGTCCACTGACCTCTATCATCTCTTCAAGCCCAGCCACAATCCCCTTACCTGCAGCACAGCACATCCACAGAACTCAGATTGTTATAACAGCAACGTCTTTGGGGGGGAATTATTTGGCTGTGTGTGTGTGTGTGTGTGTGTGTGTGTGTGTGTGTGTGTGTACTTCTCAAACAACATAAAGATGGATAAGACATGAAGACTCAATTATATTTTATCCAACACACACACACACACACACACACACACACTCACACTGTAGTTTCGATATACAAACAAGCTAAAGTCACAACAAAGGAAAATGATACAGCATGATCACCATGATTAGAAGAAAGATAACAAAGAAGAAATAAAAATGCCTCCATAATGATACAGTAGGAGGGAAGTCTTACCAACAATAAACATTAATGTACCTGGTAACATAACTTATGAAGCAAAAATTTGGTAATTCTGTAAGAAGAAGAAGATATCAATAATTACAGTCAACATTATAGACATTCCTACCTCTGTGGTTTTGAACAGACAAAAATATCAGCCTGGACTAATACTGTTCATCTAATGACTACCTTGATATAATAGATGTAATAAAACACCACCAACGGCTGAATACATTTTCTTTTCAAACATGCATAGAACATTTATCAGGCTAGACTAAACACAAAACCATTAAACAGCCTTGATGCAACCTGAGTTCTTAGCAGGACTCAATTAATTCATTGGCAAGACAGGAACTAATTAGAACTCAGTTTTAAAAATAAGTCTAAGGAGTCCCCAAGTACGTGTCACTTTTCACACACATGTAGGTGTGGGTCAAGATTTTTAAATGGGACTTGGCAAGTGGTAGAAAGAGCAATGCTGATGACACAAATGCAAGACAAGTGTGTTAGTGCGTGGGTGGAAACGTGCAGTGAAACTCTACACTGCCAATGGACAGTGCTAATAAAAACTTGAAACAGAGTCACAGGGCCCATCAAAAGAAAATCAGAAACAATAACATCCAGACTATCAGAAACTGTCCTACGCTGCTAATGCAGTACATAGGCTGAAACACGCAGAATTAAACGCATAGACTGGAAAGAAAAATGGTCTCAACTCATTGACCTCAGCATCTGCCTTAAGAAACTAGAGGAAGGGGAGCAAATTAAATTCAAATAAGCAGAAGACACAAAACAATAAAGATTAGAACAAGCGTCAATGGAATAGGAAACAGAAATACAATAGGAAAAAAAAATCAGTGAAACCCAAAATAGGTTTTTTGAGAAGATCAATAAGATTGATAAATCTCTAGACAGAATGATCGATGAAAAGAAAAGACAATTTATCAATACCAGCAATGAGAGAGATGACATCAGTAAAGATTCTACAGATATTGAAGAAATGAAATATTGTCAACAACCTCATGTCAATAACTTTGACAACCCCCGTGATTTTGTGCATGGGCAGTGTTAGGGACGGCATAAACTCCTAAAGCTCGCTCAAGAAGAAACAATGAGCCTGTGATGACTTTAATAAGCTCAAAGCAATTGAGTTCCTTGTTGAAATGACCCCACACGGAAGCCCACAGGCTCACATGATGGCGCTGCACAGACGCCGCCGGCGGTGGGGAATGAGGCTGCATCCCACTGCTTCTTCAAGGCATCTCCATTCTGATCCTCTAAGTAGACGGAGATTACACAGAGCTCCAGACTCAAGCCCCTCGTGAATGTAAATGCAAACATTTGAAAGAAACTTTTCACGAATGTAAGAGAAAACGAGGATCCAGTGAAGGACGTTTCTGAGAACCAACCAACCAGAGACTACAACCAGGAGTGTTCGTCCCCATCACCACAGAAGAACAAGCTGGAAAACCTCACAGGTGTGTTTTGTTTTGGGGGGTGGGTATTTTGTTAACACCTTTTTATTCGCGTAAGTTACTACTGCAAAGGAATTTGCTGTGGTGGTCGTAAGTTGGGGTGGTGTGCAGTCTCCATCCAAAAGGAAGCTCTACCCTGGCATGGTGGAGAGACTCGTGGCAAACCTTCAGGTGGCATCACACCCACGGGGGAAGACCAGAATCTCCCCACTGAGGGTAACACTGAGACAAGA
Organism: Megascapheus bottae; assembly: GCF_031878675.1. Taxonomy (NCBI): domain Eukaryota; kingdom Metazoa; phylum Chordata; class Mammalia; order Rodentia; family Geomyidae; genus Megascapheus; species Megascapheus bottae. The sequence goes on from NC_143527.1 coordinate 1,242,030, forward strand.
CGACCTTGACAACCAAGACAAGCGTCTCTCACCTCCAGGCGGACACATAATGGAAAGGATTGGGTGATGGCAGTCAACCCGCATCATCTATGCAGAGAATCCAGTGTCGTCTGCAATAAATAAAGACAGCTAGCAAAGTTGCAGGACTCAAGATCAATGTGAAAAAGTCAATTGCTTTTTTTAAAAAAATATGCCATTGTTTCTCTATAGTCCAGCAAGTTGACACATCACACTTGGAGAGATTGTAGAGACGCTAGAACTCTGCATTATGGTTGGCTGTGTGGAAGAGCTGGGCAGCTGGATTTTAAATTTAATTTGCATCTACCCTGTGGTCCACCTTCCCCTCCCTAGGAAGTCACCCCAGATGCAGAAAGCGTGTTCTTTCATGACTCTCCAAAGCAGGTGGCTATAATTTTGTGCAAGGTGTAACTTGACATATGGTTTCCAATGGGCAAATGGGTCAAGAAAATGTGGTTATATATACAGAGGAATTTTGCTCACCTACCAGGAATAAATCATAATATTCTGACATTTCCAGGAAAATGGAAAGAACATGTTAAGTAAGTCCTGCTCAGAGAGACAAGGGTTGTATGTGTTTTCTCTCATAGGTAGAAGTTAGATCTGAATAATAAACATAGATAAAACATATATACGGCGATATGTATAAATGTAGCCACCAGATCCTGTCATGAACCCCAGGGAACTTGATCCTCACAGGAACAGGGAACGGGCCTGCAGTGTCACACCTTTTGACATCTTGCTGCTTTTCTCTAAAAACACTGTGAATTTACAGCAATAAAAATTTAGTGTTTTAAAAACTAATATCCTTAAAGGTTCAAGTAAGACTTCTAAGTTTTTGTGATTTAAGTTCAGATTTTATGGTACCAAAAAATAGGATGTTGTTAAAAGTTATTATTATTATTTGGTTAGTTGTGAGGCTTGAACTCTGAGCCTGCGTGCTGTCCCTGAACTCATCAACTCAAGATTAGCACTCTACCACTGAGCCACAGCACCACTTCTAATTTTCTAGTGGTTAATTGGAGATGAGACTTCACGGACTTCAGTGCAGCCTTCTAAGTAGCTAGGATTATAGGCAAGAAGTTAATGGTTTTAACTTCAGGGAAACACTTTAGTCATGTTTCCTCATATTTAACCCTGGATATTTTAGCCATGAATAAAGAAGCCATTGACCACAAACTGGCTGTGAAATTAAGATTTAACTATGCACTTGGAACAATCCTCGGTTGCACACACTGGCTTTCCTCGTGTGCTACTTCGAAAGCACGTATATGTTATTCTACTGCGCACAACCTTGGCACCAGTGTTGATGCTGCCATACCACCCACATGGTCCAGGCGTCCCTTCTGGTAGCATCCTCTGTCTGCACCGTCTGCCGTCCACAGCTCAGAAATGGTTTGTGTCCAGCCGTGCAGCCTTCCTCCTGCACAGGCCCACGTGAGTATATTATTGCATAAGCAATGACTCGTTGCTTCTGGTATAAAAAAGATTGATAATTTACAAAGAAAATCAATCAATAAATAAACTGTCCCTAACCAGCTCAGGAGCTGGCAGAATGACATTCCATTATCCTGTCAGGCGTGGTGCAGTGCAGAGCAAGCAGTGGTGGCGGCCGAGGTCCCCTCGCGCCTGCCGGCTGGCGCACCCCACCCCGGTGGCACTGCTTCACCGCCCCATCTCTCCCTCATCCCGGGCCTCACCATGTGCCCGCATCCACATACATACTTGTGTGCCACGTCACTCCCCAGCGCGGGCTGCCTCCAGCTGCCCGGGGGACAGTGGCCCTCGCTGACAGCGCCGTGTCACCGGGGCTCCTGGCAGCTGTTTCCTCGTAGACAGCGCTGTCAGAGAATCAGAGACTTCCACACGCATGGGTGAAATTAACTTCTGTTCGTGTGACATTTGCTGCAATCAATACGCACAGGGTCCTTGTCTCTAGGATCAAAATTCATAAATCAAAAGCAGAAAGCATGAAATAAGGTATTTGATAAATCCATTAACTCAAGTGGCAGAGTGCTTCTGCCATGCTCCCCGAAGTACTTGTTGTGTGGGGGACAGGGGCTTCTCTACCTTTCCCTCCAGAGAGAAGCAGGGTGCTTCGATGTAGCTCTGGGGTGGAAGGGAAGGGGGCACTCTCCAGGCCACACACCCCAGCAGGGCTGCATTCCCAGGTGCATCTTCTCCAAGCAGCGATCTGACCTGTGTTCGCATTCCAGGTTCTGATCAGTGTGGCAGGCTGGGCTGAGGGGCGGGAAACCGGCTGCTGGTGGCTTCCCTGGGTCCCAGACTCCCACTGGGGCATTGACGGGGGCTCCATGGATAGAGAGGCTGTAGACAGGTGTGTTTGTTCGCATATGTCCACGCACTCACCTGCGGCAATGGACAGGTAGAGGAATCCATACCTAAGTGTCACACGCGAATGTCCTCACCACCTGTGGGGCCTCTGCTGCCTGCCGGTGTCACAGACCACAGGCCCTCTGTGTGGACGGTGGACTGTTTATCATCCTTTGGTGAGAAGATGGGGTGACATTGAGCTATTGGAACTTAAAATATACAATGGCCTCTCCTTGACCACGTGTCAGGTTCCCTGATGCCGCCAGAATTGGTTTATTATTTTCTGTGGCACATTTTATGATGGTACAGTGGCTACTCAACCCTCCTGCACACAGACCTATGAATCAAACCCCTCAAAAAGCAAAGTCACATTTCAATCCTTAACTCTCCTACCAAGCTGAAAGCTCCTCATCTAGGTATGTTGATAAAAATGCCTCCAATCCACACGGCCTCCTAAGAGCATAGTGGGAATCGCTGTGATCTGAACATGAATATCTGTCAACAGATTCTGTTTATTTACACTTCAGAGTAGGAAAGCACATGGGATCTGGCCCCATGGAGTGTTCAGAAACCCCATTTGTCCAACAGGGCCCGGCTTCGTGCACGCTGAATGGTCCGGTCCGCCCAGCACTGCCCCTCAACTCGTACGAGGCAGGAGCAGAGCTTAGTTCCTTACTATCAGGGAAGCTTCCAGAGATGGCAGGGCTCTGGGCTAATGGAGTCACGGAGAAACCTCAGCCCTAAGTGCAGGGAGCCCTGTCCTTAGAGCTGACAGCCCCGCTCCTCTGGGGGCCTGGCCCCGGGGCCCCTGTCCTGGGGCAGGGGTGGAGGTGAGGCTTCCTGCCAGGCGTGGAGGTGGTGGATTCCGTCCACGCCTTCACCAGGCTCCCACCTGGTGGAATTTCAGCACGAGGCAGCCCTGCCCAACACACTTTCCTGTTTCCTTCCCACAGCTGCCAACGTTTTCTCTAGAGAAAGTTGGGCGTTACTGTCTCTCTGACACTTTTCTAGCAGCCAAGTTGAGAACTGTGATGAAACCGAGCACCCTCGCGCTTTCACCATGGTACGTGTGATTCTCTGTGCTGAGAGAGGGCGGCCGGCCACGGGCACCACCGCCATCCCGCGGGATTACTGCACAGGATCACCCCACAGGATCACCCCACAGGATCACCCCACAGGATCACCCCACAGGACTGCTGCACAGGGTTCAAGTGGAGACCCGGGCGGGCTCTGACGGCGCATGGCGGAGGCTGGTCACGCTGGGCTGGAGTGCACAGGTGGAACGCATTGTGAAATCCCTCCTTACTTAGAGTTTTAGCCACAATGTTTAAACGTTTGCAAGAGTTTGACTCTTCGGGAGCTGTGACAAGAAGGTGTGAAGAGAAAGAATGATTGGATCCTTCCGGTCATTTGAAGAGTAAGAACATACTCACTTTGCGGGGAGCTCGAGAGGCTCTCCCCGCCACGGGAGTTCTGCCGTCCTGGGGAGGACGGTCCAGAAACATGGCTGGCCAGTCTGGTGGGCCCAGTTTGTGCTGTGGCGATACACCGTCCTAGCCTCTCTAGACCCTGAAACCACAGCGATTAGTTCCAGAAGAAAACCATTTTCCAAACATTCTAACACTCAACATTCTAACATTTTAAATATTTTATTACTCCTCAAACTAAGGGCTCTTTTGCCCAGTTAGACTCTAAAAAGGAGCGTTTAAGTTTTTCCCAAGGACCAAGTATGCAAGGCTGTGGATTTCCTCTTGCTGCCTCAACTTAGAAGCTGTTATATTCCAAACACCAGAAGGCTGTTGAGTGCCCTTCCCATTGCGTGGACACAGTCCAGGCACAGTTCCTTCAGCAGGCCGCGTGTGCGAGGCCTTAAGGGCCTCACGGTTCGCACTTTTCACCAGACCAACCTTGTATGGTAGAGGTAGCAAGGTATCACCTACATCAGCCCTAGAACTCATATCAAACCCCAATTTAGTATTGCAGTGACTTCCAAGGTGCCAGTTGATGGGGTGCGCGTTATTCAGGTACGTGATAGGCACCTGTCAGTTCAAATGATAGAGCCAGTACCACCCAGAAAAGCCCCGGCAAGTGCTGCTATCTGTTCACCCGGGGTGTGGTGCCATTGCGGGGGAGCTCTCTGCATTTGCAGGTCCACAACTGAATTCCTCATGCCCCGCTGTCTCGTGGTGCCTGGCTCAGAGGGTAGGACAGTAACCTTTATCTGTCTGCATTATACATTCCCTGTCTATCAATCTAAACGAATGGTTTGATACTTCCTGCTTCTAATTACAAAGGCAGCCAATAATTAGAGCAGTTTTTTTCGTATGGATCCTCTGTCGTCTCATGTGTCAATAGCCGTGGCTTTCCCGGGGGCCCAGAAGGACTGTTAGGTGCCCTTGAGAAAGATTTTGTTGTTATTTAAATTCAATAAAATTTCTCCTCTCTGGTTTTATTCTGTGTACTTGGCCACAACTGTTTGTAAGAAAGAAGGGACATGCCTGGGCATTCACAATGTATTGTTTTCTAGACCTCAAAAAGAAGATTTTCCTTTCAGCTGTTGACTGTTTCCTGGGATCATGTTCTGCTTGCCTTAGAGCAAAGCTAGGCACCATAGCTCTGGAAACTGTGCCAAGAGGACACCGCCAGCTCTGCAGAGTCCAGACAAGACACAGCTCTGCCCCCCGAGGCCATCCGTCAGCCCTGCTTGAGGGCTGGGCCAATGGAGTCTGGGTGGGGGGTGCTGTGGGTGCTGGGGTACAATGAGGGCCCTCGACCTCGAGACCACGTGACTCCCCAAAGCTTCCCCGGAGCTTTTCCACGCGCCCAGGCTCCCACCATCAGACCTTCACTTCCCTGTCCAGCTTCTGCCTTCCTGTCTGGGGCCACCCCCGCGGGGCGCTTAGCCATGGCTCCCTCTGCATTATCCAGGTCTGCAGAGACAGGGCCGATTGAAGATGCATTGTGTGAAGTTCGCAGTGGGGACCGAGCTGCCCTGTCTCTGACCTCTGACCTCAGTGGAGGACATCTGTCCAGTGGAGGTCAAGTCCAGGTTTTGTGTGAATGTGACCGCTTCCCTAAAGAAGGCCCCATGCTTCTTGATTGTTCACATGCGCGAGTCTTGGCGAGGTGGAGAGGGAGGCTCGGGGAAGAGCAGTCTCCACTGCCCCAGAAGGTGAAGGAAGGAATAGAAGTTTCCCATTTTTTTGCACAGAGGCAGACATTTCACCACCTGATCTCCTCAATAGCCAGCCTGCCAGTCAAGCTCCCCTCGTTGCGGAGACTTAATTCTCAACTTTGCTAAATAATGGGGGTATCGCTGGGTGAGAGTCAAACGAGCTGGCCCAGCCTGTGCCTTCACAGGTCTGTGGCCCCCAAGAAGCAGAGGCTTGGTACTTTGGCGTACAAATGGTTGTTTCAGAATCCTAACAAGAACACACCTTTTCCAGAGTCCACGTAGATGCGAGGCAGGAAAAAGAAGTTTTAAAATCTCCATAACCTGCTTACAGACATCAACCTTGGGCAACTGGAGATTTTCTTTCAGCATTTCTTGGTCTGAGTGTGTAGAACGTGGGGTTTGAGAAGTGCTCCTTTCTTCCCCATGTCTGGTGCAGGAGTTGGCTTCCATTTTCCTGGCAGGTCATATAGTCAGGCACATCTTCTGGGGTCTTCAGGAGCTGTCCCCGGGAGGAGTAAGGCATGACTTCTCAATCTTGGCATGTAAATTAATTGCCAAATCATCACAATGCAATTTCTATGGGATTGCATTTGAACGCAGGATTGATAATGAATGAATTAATCAAGATTAATTTTATTATAATGAATACCGAAGGATTTTATGGTGATTGGCTGCTGGTCTTCGAGAGCCGCCTTATAAATATTCACATTTTTGGTGACTTCCTTGACTGACATGTTCTTGAGGAGGTCTTTCCTAGATTACCCTGAGAGTCACGAGGGAGAAATTTCTGCAGGAACTTCTCATTTAGGAATTAATTTCCTTGCTAGACTTGCCATGCCTGGAGGGGGTCCCAAGCTAATGAATTGTTGAGAAAATATATGAATTTTATATTTGGGAAAATAAAGACTCCATGTGAGGAAAGAGCTCCTTCCAGTGATATTTCTCTCATTCAATTAGCTTGACATATTTAAGAAAATTAATTCCAAATGAAATGAAGTGATTGCATTGTGAGAAATGCAGATTATTATTCCTGTTCGGGGTGAGGTTCTGGTTTTGATAATATTTTAAATTGTTGTTTGAATTTAATTTGTTCGCGTTTGAAAACTTCACATCACAGTCACTCAAATAAAAATACCCAGATGACGGATTCTCCAAAGATACACGTCTCTATGTCTCATGAGTGAAAAGTGAGAATACTGATGAATCAAAAGCAGCATTGAAGTTGAGATATTTGGGAAGAGCAAGATCAACTTTAAAACCAAGCAGACAAATCCATCCCCCGTCCTCACCCCTCCCGCCACCTGAGGCCAGCACCTGTCTTCTCCTCCTGAGGGTGGAGGCAGGGATGGTGGTGAGAAAGGCCCCTTTCTGAGCCCCTGGAAAGCCCAGGGCCAGTTCTCAGACAGTGTCTGGCAGCGGGTTTCATTCTCGGCATAGGACACTGCATGGTAGACACTGAGTCTCAGGCGACTCAGCTTCTGCAGATGTCCACCTGCTGTTCACAAGACAGTCTCTAATTGATTTGCTAAAATTTAACTGGAGTTAACCAAAGTTTTGGAAAATGTTTTTAATTTGATATTTTTGTAAGATGCATATTAGTTTCCATCCTCTGAACCATGCTATGATCTATATTTTTAAATCATGCTATTATTCTGAAATATTCTGAGAAATCATTATATGCTAGTAAATGGTTTGCAAAGGTCATTCATAAAAATCGATAAAGATGCATGGTACTCACAGACTGACATATTGAACTGAAAGTCCTCTGTACAACTATTTGAAGATAAAAAAAAACCTTCACGTTAAAAGGCTGCCAGAAATGTTTCTAGAAAGTCATGTGATAATCTCCAATCTTTACACCAAGTCTTCTTTTAAATCCCAGTTGTATCTGACTACACTGGACTGAGGAAAGGCTGGCACCCAGCCCGATGTCACTGGTACTTATCTCAGGGTCACCAGTACCTAGCTCACAGTCCCTAATTCCTGCTCTCAGTCACTACGATCTAGCCCCCAGTCATTAGTATTTGACCCACAGTCCCTGCTACCTCTCCCAAGGTCACTAGTACCTCTCCCAAGGTCACGCTAACAATCAGACAGGCTTCTACTCTCCTGACCACGTCAAAGTTCTGCACTTTCCCCCTACAACAACGGCCTTTCGTGGATGCTCACACATGGATATGCAACACACTTCCCCTTAATTAACGCCAGCTCTCCTGACTGGACTATTCACAATCACAGAATCCCCTCGCTTCTTTAAGTGATCCGGGACGTTACATAAAGTGCTAATGCACTGGTTCCAGCATGCACTGCCGTCCTCATCCGGCAGGCTGTGGTCAGCAGGCAAGCCATGTGATGTAAGATTGGGGAACTGCTTTCTGTCTTTGGGGTGCAGGTGAACAAGTGGAGGGCCGAGGAGAGGCCACGCCGTGCTCGCACGCTGGGCAGATCTGGCATCATAGGTCTCTGTATTTCTGAAGCACCTTCTGCCATTTGAGAAGGGAGCGGTTTTCCCCACTGTGTGGAGGAGAGAAAAGAACCCTGGGAAATCTGTATCTGCCATGATGACTACGGCTGGAGGCCACGCACACCCGAGGGGACGCCTGTGTGGGAGGATGGGCGGTCCGGAGGACGGGGCTCAGGCCGTGGGGTTCCACCGCCCAACCTTCCCTGCCAACGGACGGACGCCGACCCCAGTCCCTTCCTTGGCCTCAGTCCCCGCATCCCCTGGAAATCAGAGGGAACAGACATCCAGGACCCGGCCCCGCGACTCCTTTCCACAGGTAACTAGTAATTCTCCACCACGGGTTCTTTAGAACTGACATTAAAAGCAACTTAAATTCTAATTAGAAACAGACTAGGAACCTGACGGGGCCACTTTTGCGCCATTCCTCCCTTCTCATTAAAATGAGATTTAAAGCTAAGTAATAGGATCTGTCTCCCTCAGAAAACAACCTACTTTGGAAGGTTCTTTATTGCAATCAGAATGCCGTTTTCTGGTGTCTTCGAGGGAGAGGGTGAGCTGGTCTTCAAGGGCCCCTGCTTCCAAGCTCAGGCACCTGTGTCAGAACCTGCGGTGCCCCTCTGTCTGTACTCCTCGCCCGAGGCCTGGGCCTTCAGGACGGCTTGAGGACTGGGCACGGGCTGGTGTGGTGGAGGGTGGCCTGGGTTTCCGGTGGGAGCTGAGGGAGTGTGCAGAGTTGAGGTGGAGCCGCCTGCTCGCCGTGCGCTGGGTCCAGACAAGGAAAGCACAGAACCCCGTGCTGGCGCCCGCCCTGTCATTTGAGGGGAGGCACGCTCGGGCCTTCTCAGCTCCCAGCCTCTCAGGGAGGGCAAGCTCCTCTACGCTCGGTGTCCAGGGCCCAGATCTCGTTCTGAAAATCCAGTGCTCAAGTACTTCAGAGCAAGAGGGCAGGTGAGGGCTTCGGCTTTGGGTTATTTCTTTTTTAATTCACACATGCAAATAGACGCATTTTAAACATTTAAAGGCACTCTGTTAGAGGAAAGTAGGGGTTCAGGAAGGTCACAGCCCCTCGTGTGAGCCAGCCCTCACTTCACTACTTCAGGTGGACAAGTGTCTCTCCACTCGCTCCTTACCACAGGGAGGCCTGAGGGGTGTCTGGGGGACACAGCGTGGAGGCCACATCCCTCGGGCATGGAATCTTCCCCCTGTCCCACCGGTGAATTGCCTGCAGAATACACCAGAGAGCTCGGGGCCGCTGGTGGGGAGGGGCGGCTGCTGAGGTGCGAAGGACCTTCTCTATACTTCCAGTCGCCTTCCTGCACTGCAAGGCCGGAGGGCCCGGGCTGGGGTGCAGAGGGGCGCAGGGCCTCTGGGGGGCCGGGTGGGCAGCTCCTGGGAATTGCAGCAGCAGCACACCTGTTCTCAAGTTGTCACAAACCCTCAGGGGAATCTGGCCTGCCAGGTGACCAAGCTGGGCCTGGAGCCTGCACTGGCCTCAGACCCTGGCCTCAGCCCTGTAGACCCCTGGAGGACCCAAGGGGCCCTGCACCCGGAGGGCGTAGCCCAAGGCCAGGATTCTTTCCTTTGTTTTTTTTTTTTTTTTTTGCCAGTCCTGGGCTTGAGCTCAGGGCCTGAGCACTGTCCTTGGACTTTCTCAAGGCTAGAGCTCTACCACTTGAGCCTCAGCACCACTTCTGGCTTTTTTGTATGTATGTGGTACCGAGGAATTGAACCCCGGTCTTCGTGCATGCTAGGCAAGCACTCTACCACTAGGCCAAACTCCCGCCTGCCCTGGTCCCCTTCTGGCCCCAGGCCCCACTTTCTAAGGGAGGATAATCACCACCCACCACCGCAGTGCAGGCTCTGCAGGAGTCCGGAGCCTCCACTCTCTCCTCACCCTCCGGGCTGGCTCCCGGAGGGATCTTCTTTGTGCAGGGAAGGTTAATATTTTGGAGAGCAATTAAGAGAAAATTCTCTTAAGACCTTTTGTGAGAAGCCGAATAAGTTTTTGCTTCAGTAACATTGTCCTTATTTAGCAAATTAGGAAAAACCTTTACTGTGCTAAGTGTTCAAATTTCAGAGAAGCTAATTTAAGCTCGTATGGAGTTTGATACTGAACATGGAAAGAAACTTCATCTCTAGCGAATAGAAGTAGCATTTCAGACAGAAAATAGTCACATGAATGATTTGGTATAAAATATTGGAAATGAAATAACTTAAGGCCTAGCATGGATTTTATGTACATTTCATGCCCTATTTTCCTCTGAATATACTGTGATATTTTTTACTTTGCATCCATGGCCCACACACAGGTCAGCACACGTAGATTATGGGGATTTGTGTGTGGATATCTAACACTCCCAGAGCATAGGGGTTTGTGCCTATGAGGAAATAAACAAGTCGGGGAAAACCTGTTCTAGAGCCAGGCATACGCTTGTCATGGACATCAGACTGTTTCCACTTCAGAGTCTCCTTATCTCAGAGAGATCATAGCAAATGGCCTACATTAAAAAAACATTCAATAAAATAATAAACCTTAGAGCTCGGGGAGGTCTGAGAAATTTGTTCAACAGATTTCCTTCAAGCATAATCCATTTATGCTAGATTGCAGCACAAAAGGGTAGAATGAAGAAGTCTGAGATAAAGACAGGCAGATATGGTGGGAAGATACCTGAGTGATTAAAAAATACCTTCTCTTAGATGTGGATTTTGCCATTTCCCCTAATCTCTGATGATCATAACTTCAGAGGTTATGAATCATTGCTTATTGATTGTTTTAAGTGCACTCGCTGCTCTGATAGAAAAGCACGATCCTATCTGCCTGTGAAACCCACCTGAAGTGGTCTTTCTCTTTATGCAAGTCACTGTAATGCCCCAAGCCACCATGCTCCAGGCAGAAACAGTATCCCCTCGGCGTGGGATCGCGAACCACATGCTCGCCTCGCGTATCGGGTTTACCAAGGTTACAGGACCATTAGCGGTGATGGCTTTTAAGAAGAGCCCCATGCCAGGACGCATGCTTTCTGCATCTGCGCCATTTGGAAATTAAGTATTCCTAATTGGGGTAATGCACCACGAGTTTCAATGGTTTACAGTCGAGGAGACACACAATTCCACTGTAATTTGAGTATGATATTCTAATTGATTAATTGGCTTTTCTTGTAGGTTGCAAAGGAAGTTACGGTGTAGAATAGTTGCCCTCATTCTCCATAAGAATAAAACTGCTCCTGGTCCCTGGGAGTTAACGGCGCCACTCTGCAGGGCTGGAGGACGGAGGGAGGTGAGCGCACTCCAAACATGACCAATCTGTCTGTAAGTCATCTCCGTTGAGAGGTCCAAAGGACACAGAGCAAAACACACACACACACATCTACGTGTGCATGCTCAAACACACACACACACACACATGCACACACACACACACACATGCACAGGGAGCAGACTAGATTACCTGTGCATACACACACACACATGCACACACACACACATGCACAGGGAGCAGACTAGATTACCTGTGCATACACACACACACACACATGCACACACACACACACATACACATGCACACACACACACATGCACACACACACACACATGCACAGGGAGCAGACTAGATTACCTGTGCATACACACACAGACACACATGCACACACACATACACATGCACACACACACATGCACACACACACACACACATGCACAGGGAGCAGACTAGATTACCTGTGCATACACACACACACGCATACACACACACACACACACATGCACAGGGAGCAGACTAGATTACCTGTGCATACACACACACATGCACACACACACACATGCACAGGGAGCAGACTAGATTACCTGTGCATACACACACACACACACACACACATGCACAGGGAGCAGACTAGATTACCTGTGCATACACACACACACACATGCACACACACACACATGCACACACACATACACATGCACACACACACATGCACAGGGAGCAGACTAGATTACCTGTGCATACACACACACACACACATGCACACACACATACACATGCACACACATACACACACATGCACAGGGAGCAGACTAGATTACCTATGCACACACACACACACACACTCACAGACACACATGTGCAGAAAACAGGCCAAAGCACGTGTGCACGCACACACACACACACACTCAGGAGGAGCTGGCTGGATCACCTGTGTGAGTGCGTGCGCGCTCACACACACACACACACACACACACGCAGGGTCTATGCACAACTCTGACTGATGTGAAGGACACAGAAGAACCCTCCCTGCTGTCACTTGCTCGGGCCCTGGACTTAATGACATATGCTTTTTAATTCAAACAAAAGCTCATTAATCACTGGCACATTGATCTCTTCCCAACATCTTTCTTTCTTGTCTTCTGTAGCCCATAATAACGGCCTTAGGTTGGTTTGGCAGAAAGGCAAAATGGACGTCTCCAAACCGACTAGGGTATCACTAGGAATCAGGTGAGCCTGGCTTCTGTGCTGTGAAGAACCAAGCAGGATGCAGGCAACACGTTGAGGACACTGATCGCAGGGGACACATGGCGACAGGTGGGGGGACTGCGACGTGGACGGGGAGAGGAGAGTGCGGGGTACGGTCGGGGCAGAGGGTAGACAGCTCCAACCACAGTGAAGCTGCAGTGACCAAGGCACCCCAGACACATGGGCGCAGCCGTGGGCGCAGCCGCCGGCGTGCAGTGACGTTTCTCCTCTTTCTTCAGGAGGGGCAGCCTTTGAACCTTTGGGCGAGAGGCCGTGTCTGACTCCACTGGGGAGATGAGATGCCGATATCACAAACGCCTTCTCTCCTCCCAGCCTTTCCCACGTGGTGATTTCTAGAACCATCTCCTGGTTTGCTCCTCGCCGAGGCTCCGTCCCTCTGCTCGCTGTTGTTTTTAGTCATGGTTCAAAGCGGCTCGGAAACAAAACCAGTGGCACTGTGAGATCAGTGCAGAGAACGTGCGGCGTGCTGTGACATGCTGTGATAGAGACCCTGGCAGGACAGCTCTATCCAGTCCCTGGATGGGGTGGACCTGAGCACACACTCCCGGCTGTAGCCTCATCTGGGACGCTCCAGGCCGTGCCCTCTGAAATTGGCACAAATTGTCAGGCTTTAGAGGTAGCTGGGGGGGTGGTGAGTGTGCTAAGGAGGAGAAATGGCCACTGGCTGACCTCACCCTGTCACGGGCAGCTGCGGTGTCAACTTTGCAGCAAACCAAGATGGATGGGCTCAGCGTGGCGTTGTCTCGTTGGGCCTGACCTCATTAAAGGGTGGCCATGCAGAGGAAGACCGCCAGGGCAGCGGGTACTGGAGGACGGGCCCTGTGCAGCACTGGCTTGACCAGAGTCCTAGGCTTCAAGAGCAAGAAAGGGAATTCATTCTGTGAGTTGAGTGAGCAGGACCTGAGGTGAGTCCCAGGGGACCCGGCAGGGAGTCTGGCCAGGCTCCTGCCCTCACCAGTGTCCAGGTCACCGAAGGGTCCACTCTTGTCATTGTCCTCCTTCCCCCCTACCCACAGGCCACTGGGTGCCAGGCCCTGTCTGTCATGTGCTGGATGGTAGACTGACCGAGACCGTCTCTTCAGTGAGCGCACAAGCACGATTGGGGCTGAGCTGTCTGAGGGATTGAGGCTCAGTGACCACGGTCAGGGTTGAGTTGTCAGAGGGATCGAGGCTCAGTGACCACAGCCGGGGCTGAGGGTTTGAGGGACTGAGGCTCAGTGACCACGGTCGGGGCTGAGCTGTCTGAGGGATCTAGGCTCAGTGACCACAGTCGGGGCTGAGGGTTTGAGGGACCGAGTCTCAGTGACCACGGTGGGGGCTGAGGGCTTGAGGGATCGAGGCTGTGACCACGGTCGGGGTTGAACTGTCTGAGGGATCGAGGCTGTGACCACGGTCAGGGTTGAGCTGTCTGAGGGATCGAGGCTCAGTGACCACGGTCAGGGCTGAGGGCTTGAGGGATCGAGGCTCAGTGACCACGGTCGGGGTTGAGCTGTCTGAAGGATCGAGGCTCAGTGACCACGGTCGGGGCTGAGGGCTTGAGGGACCGAGACTCAGTGACCACGGTCGGGGTTGAGCTGTCTGAAGGATCGAGGCTCAGTGACCACGGTCGGGGCTGAGGGCTTGAGGGACCGAGACTCAGTGACCACGGTCGGGGTTGAGCTGTCTGAAGGATCGAGGCTCAGTGACCACGGTCGGGGCTGAGGGCTTGAGGGACCGAGACTCAGTGACCACGTCGGGGTTGAGGACTTGCAGGATGAAGGCCTCCCAGAGGTTGATGCCTACATCCCAGGTACCCAGTGCCCAGAGCCCAGCGTCCTTGGAGGGCAAGAATGAGGTTGCTTCTTGCCAGCAGGGAGGGGAAAGCCAAGTATAGAAGTGCGCCTTGGGTGGGCTCCCGGCTGTCTCATTAGGGAGTTCTTGGGTCTCCCATGATGCATGCTTACATCTTTGGGAAGTTAATTGGATTATCAGAAGCCATTTAGAACTTTTTCATAAGCAAAATTGCTTCAGCTTTGTGGATAAACTCCCACAGAGTCCCCCGGGGCTCCCGACCCACGGCACCTGCGGTGTGGCGGGGCTAGCTGCCAGCTCTCATTCCTGAGGTCAGCGGCCATGCCCGCCCAGGCCGCCAAGGGCCAGCCAGGGCAGCCGCACGAGCTCGCCGTGGCTTGGAGAGCCGTGCCGCAGGGTGCAGGCCAGAGAACTGGGTGAGCAGGAGGCTGCTCCAGGCCGGAAGCTGATGTTGAGGGCACAGGGCTCTCCGTGCCCGCGGTGGCTCTGCTGTCACTGGCTTCCCCACGCTTCCTCAATGTTCTCGGTGTATTCACATCACCAGGGCGAAACCGACATTGCCTGAAGGAAACAAACTCAACATCACCCGTCACGGCCCACGGCCCTACGGATACAGGATCAGGTGGGGCAGGCAGACCCTTGTGACGAGGTCTGTGCTGTGGGGGGCCCGGCGGGAGTGAGGCGCTCGTGAAACGGGAGGTCCACGAAGGGGTCACGCCATTCCTTCACCCTCTGCTCACCTACAGGCTTACAAATGCTCTCTCTCTCTCTCTCTCTCTCTCTCTCTCTCTCTCTCTCTCTCTCTCTCTTTCTCTCTCTCTCTCTCTCTCTTCCTCGGCAAGCAATGTCTTGGACAGAGAAAGTGATTCTCCATGTTTCAACAACAAAAGTGGGTATTCATAAAGGACTGGCCTCGCAGAATGAAAGCAAAGACACTAAAGACGCTGGCTCCTTGAAGGCCATGTTTGCTGGTTGCGCTGTTTCTGCTACAGAATGCATAAGAGGGCTGAGTGAGGTGGGGCGCCAGCACTCAGGAAGCTGACGGTGGAGTGAGTTTGAGGTCAGTCAGGACTAGGAGTGAAACCCTTTGTCAACAAAACTAAAGGAACACGGTAGGATGAGGAGCTATTCTGATGGTTTGTTTTTCTTTCTTTTCCCCACACTGGTCTTTAAAACCTCCGTCTTCACGGCAGACAATGAAAGTGGAAGGAGATGTGGGACAGCGTCAGTGTTGCAGATCACGGCAAGACCCGGAGAGAATGGCAAGAAAGCTGGGGCGCGGGCGTGAAGGATACGCCTCTCCACAGCACGCACGTCCACGGCGTGCGGACGCAGGGGGCCTTGCTGGAACACGTCCACTGCATGCAGACACAGGAGGCCTTGCATGGAACACGTTCACTGCATGCAGACACAGGGGGCCTTGCTGGAACACGTCCACTGCATGCAGACGCAGGGGGCCTTGCGAGGAACACGTTCACTGCATGCAGACGCAGGGGGCCTTGCTGGAACACGTCCACTGCATGCAGACACAGGGGGCCTTGCTGGAACACGTCCACTGCATGCAGACACAGGGGGCCTTGCTGGAACACGTCCACAGCAGGCAGACACAGGGGGCCTTGCATGGAACACGTCCACAGCAGGCAGACACAGGGGGCCTTGCTAGAACATGTCCACGGCATGCGGATGCAGGAGGCCTTGCTGGAACACGTCCACTGCATGCAGACACAGGAGGCCTTGCATGGAACACGTTCACTGCATGCAGACACAGGGGACCTTGCTGGAACACGTCCACTGCATGCAGACACAGGGAGCCTTGCTGGAACACGTCCACTGCATGCAGACACAGGGGGCCTTGCTGGAACACGTCCACTGCATGCAGACACAGGGGGCCTTGCTGGAACACGTCCACTGCATGCGGACGCAGGGGGCCTTGCTGGAACACGTCCACGACATCCAGACGCAGGGGGCCATGCTGGAACACGTCCACGACATCCAGACGCAGGGGGCCTTGCTGGAACACGTCCACGACATCCAGACGCAGGGGGCCTTGCTGGAACACGTCCACTGCATGCAGGCACAGGGGGCCTTGCTGGAACATGTCCACTGCATGCAGACACAGGGGGCCTTGCTAGAACACGTCCACTGCATGCAGGCACAGGGGGCCTTGTGTGGAACACGTTCACTGCATGTAGATGCAGGGGGCCTTGCATGGAACACGTCCACTGCATGCGGACGCAGGGGCCTTGCATGGAACACGTTCATTGCATGCAGACACAGGGGGCCTTGCATGGAACACGTCCACTGCATGCGGACGCAGGAGGCCTTGCTGGAACACATCCACTGCATGCAGACACAGGGGGCCTTGCGTGGAACACGTTCACTGCATGTAGATGCAGGGGGCCTTGCATGGAACACGTTCATTGCATGCAGACACAGGGGGCCTTGCATGGAACACGTTCACTGCATGCGGATGCAGGGGGCCTTGCTGGAACACGTCCACTGCATGGGGACGCAGCGGGCCTTGCATGGAACACGTCCACTGCATGCGGACGCAGGAGGCCTTGCATGGAACACGTTCATTGCATGCAGACACAGGGGGCCTTGCATGGAACATGTTCACTGCATGCGGATGCAGGGGGCCTTGCTGGAACACGTCCACGACATCCAGACGCAGGGGGCCTTGCTGGAACACGTCCACTGCATGCAGACACAGGGGGCCTTGCTGGAACACGTCCATGACATCCAGACGCAGGGGGCCTTGCTGGAACACGTCCACTGCATGCAGGCACAGGGGGCCTTGCTGGAACATGTGCACTGCATGCAGACACAGGGGGCCTTGTGTGGAACACGTCCACTGCATGCAGACGCAGGAGGCCTTGCATGGAACATGTCCACTGCATGCGGACGCAGGGGCCTTGCATGGAACACGTTCATTGCATGCAGACACAGGGGGCCTTGCTGGAACACGTCCACTGCATGCAGACACAGGGGCCTTGCTGGAACACGTCCACTGCATGCGGACGCAGGGGGCCTTGCTGGAACACGTCCACTGCATGGTGACGCAGGGGGCCTTGCTGGAACACGTCCACGACATCCAGACGCAGGGGGCCTTGCTAGAACATGTCCACGGCATGAAGACGCAGGGGGCCTTGCTGGAACACGTCCACTGCATGCAGACACAGGGGGCCTTGCTAGAACATGTCCACGGCATGAAGACGCAGGGGGCCTTGCTGGAACACGTCCACTGCATGCAGACACAGGGGCCTTGCTGGAACACATCCACTGCATGCAGGCACAGGGGGCCTTGCTAGAACATGTCCACGGCATGAAGATGCAGGGGGCCTTGCTGGAACACGTCCACTGCATGCAGACACAGGGGGCCTTGCTAGAACACGTCCACTGCATGCAGACACAGGGGGCCTTGTGTGGAACATGTCCACTGCATGCAGACGCAGGAGGCCTTGTGTGGAACACGTTCACTGCATGTAGATGCAGGGGGCCTTGCATGGAACACGTCCACTGCATGCGGACGCAGGGGGCCTTGCATGGAACACGTTCATTGCATGCAGACACAGGGGGCCTTGCTGGAACACGTCCACTGCATGCGGACGCAGGGGGCCTTGCGTGGAACACGTTCACTGCATGTAGATGCAGGGGGCCTTGCATGGAACACGTTCACTGCATGCGGATGCAGGGGGCCTTGCTGGAACACGTCCACTGCATGGGGACGCAGGGGGCCTTGCATGGAACACGTTCACTGCATGCGGATGCAGGGGGCCTTGCATGGAACACGTCCACTGCATGGGGACGCAGGGGGCCTTGCATGGAACACGTCCACTGCATGCGGACGCAGGAGGCCTTGCTGGAACACGTTCACTGCATGCGGATGCAGGAGGCTTTGCTGGAATGCCAGTGCAGCACTGCCCAGAGCCCTAGGACAGCCTGGACCCGCACTCTGACCGGCCCACTCCTGTAGCCAATGCACTGTGGACGCTGGCTTTAGTGGAGGTCATCTGGCCTACTACTGACCTTTCAAGAAGAGGTGGAGCAGCCACCCCTGGCCGTCAAGGGAGATGCACAGTGGAGCTCGTTCCTGCCCGGGTCCCTCTGCACTCACGGTGCACCTGTAGAATGCACATCTCCAGAGGACGTGCATGGCTGCCCGACGTCCTCAGATGTGACCAGATGCATCCATCGTGGGTATCCGCCCCATCTCCTCTCAGCGGCTGGTGTCCTGTGCTATCCTCGGCTGCCTTGGCCACATGCTGTCTTGCTGGCCGGGCCTGGAGCCACTGAGTCTGCGCCATCTTGGCCTCTCCTTTTGGCTTTGGCCGCGAATGCCATCCAGCCATTCCCTGCCCTGCCCGAGGCTGATAGCAACCACTCGTGGTTGCTGAAATCAGGTGTAAGTAAGGCTGGGGTTTACCAGAGCAGCAAGATGAAATTAATCCACCATATTCCCACCCTGAGAATGCATGAGCAGGCAGCGCCTCAAGACGCCATACTCGGCTCCACCTCTGTGCCCGCAGGACAGCGTCGTCCATGAGAAGAGAAGGCAACTGGGGAGTGACCGGCTGTGTCTCTGGGTAAATGTTTGAGCTGAACCCAGCTCAGCTCAGAGGCCCTGCATTCGCCTGGGGTGGGGACACCCACCGAGACCTTAGCTGTGGCCTCTGCAGACCAGGAGACTGCTGCTCTCCTTCCTCCTGGGTCCCCACCGACCCACGTTATTCTTCTTTACAAATAAACTACTGCTGGCCGCTCATTGTGTGGGCCCCATCAGCCGTCTCTTTCATCTTCTTTTCATCCCCGAATTGGAGATCCATGTGTAAAGGGCTGGTGGTGATTGGAGAGTTGAGCTGTTGACCCCACCACCCCTGTCTAGGACTCTTCTCACCCTGTGGTTTCTCCAGTGGCACTCTCGCTCGCTCTCTCTGTCTGTCTGTCTGTCTGTCTGTCTGTCTGTCTGTCTGTCTGTCTGTCTGTCTCTCCCTCCCCCCCCACATCTATCTCCTTCTTCCACAGCCCTGTGCTCTCTTTAGACAACAACTGTTGAGCTGAAGGTGTGGCCAGCCTGGGGCTGCCAGGAGGAGGCCCCTCTGAGGAGCCTAGGCAGAGCCCTCTGCCCAAGGGTTGCTCTGACGCTCTTACCCGTACCCAGGAGTCAGAGCCCACTTTAAGGAAGATGCTTCAAGATGCCCTTTGACCGGGGCCCCCAGCAGAAGGGTGGCACATGCACATGTAAGATGACAGACAATCAGACCTGAGAATGAAATCCTTCCGTGAGCTTGGCCCCAAGCTTGGAATCAGTGTAAAGATTATTAACAATCAGACTTTGCTAAGCCAGTTATCAGTGAAGAATTCAACCCAGGGACAGAAGCCACGAGAGAGTCCTGCCTTCCGTGGTCTCACTCCTGGCCAAGCTGAGGCTTGGGAAACCCTAATATTGTCTCTTATAAGTATACTTAACAACTCCAAATACCATGCTTCTCCTAACATATGCCCTTCTTCAACCCATGGAGAGCCCTTTCTCCTGTCCCTCACACAAACTCCCTCCCATCCCAAGGTCTTCACGCTGGAAGATTCTCCAGATTTATGGAATTGTGTTTACAATCCTATCTGCCACAATGGACACTTTCTCTTCCCAAAGTATGCCAAAATTCAACTTACTGCTTATTGAATGACGGAAGTGAATCAAACCTTCATCAAAATGTCTGTGTGTTTTAAAAAAAATCCAGTCTTAAATGTGTGGAAAGCCTTTGGCCTGTGCTAGGAACATCCTCACTCCCTCTAGATTTAATTTTTAACACCCTGGAGAGACCACCATTAGAAATTCCTTCCCCTGGGTTAAGAAATGATTTCTATTAAAAGGCAGAACTCTAAGATGGCAACACATGAAGCAATTATCAGTAATTAACACCTTCCTGTGGATTAGGTTCTGGGCTCCACTCTCCCATGGTAGTGGATAAGACCTCCGGCTAACTCCGGAAGGATCTTCCAGCAGATAGAGACTGGGCGCCTTCCCTGCATGGCTTGCCATTTGTGTTCACGAATGCTTAATCAAAGAACACCTGAGGGAAGGAACAGACAATCTCACCTGGGAAGATTCAGGTGTTGTGCTTCCACCTTATCAGGGACTCAGAAAGAGAATGTGAGTTTTCCTACTCATGTGCCCACCTGGTACAGAGCCAGAGGCAGGCAGGGTGGATGCCCTCGGAGGCAGGCAGGCCCAGGGGAGGTCCTGGAGGTCTCAGAGCCACGGGGCAGGGCTGGGTGTCCAGGGCTTCTCAGCACTCACGTGTGCTGGGAGGGCTGGACTGCAGGAAGCCTGGGTCGTACGAGGGAAGCCAGAGGAGGAGAGGGAAGTCAGGTGATAAGCACAGGCCTGTGCCCGGCATCCCCTGGAGCCCTGGAGGAGCGAGGGCGCCTCCTCCTCGCCTGCCTCCTGCTCGCGCACCTAGCACGCTTGTGTGGTTGACTCGTGAAACCATGTTTCTAATCCACAGCACACTTCAGAATCCCCAGCAGGACCATTCCAAAGACACCGTCACAGCCGCGCGGGGACGCCTAAGAACAGAGGAGGAAATTCTGCCAGGGCGGCAGAGGGACGGATGGAAGGGTGGCTGGCCTCTGCAGGAGGGCTTCTTGGAGGAGCCCTGGCTTGGCTCCAGGGCTGAGAAGCACCTGACGTCAGGCCCTCCACAACTCAGCCTTCCAGAAGCTCTGACCTGGTGAGAGAGGGCGCGGAGGAGACACGGGGGGCGGTGGGGAGAGTGGGCACGGGGAAGCGGGCTCCGTCCGGGCGGCCTGGGGCCATCTCCCAGAGCGGCCCTCCTCTGTCTGCAGCCCAGCGACCCTCGGCATGGCCGGTGAAGACGGGGCAGGGGACGTGCTTGGAGTCCAACAGCAGCATCGCCCTATGCTGAACAGGATCTGTTCACATCAGGAAGGATGGTTCTCGATGGAAGGCTGCCCCTCTGTCCACAAGACACCCCGTGTGCCACGCGCCAGGCCCGCTGGCCCGGCTGCTGGAGGGCGAGCTGCTTTAGCCGGGGCACTGCCCGGAGCATGCGCTGCTTAGAGCCAGTTACGGATGGACAGAAAGAGTGAGCTTTGAAAGCCAGAGCCCCGGCTCTCTGGGCCTTGAGGGGGCGGGGGTCCCAGCCCTGGCTACTCCAGGCAAGAATGCCAGACCCTAACAACACATAGCCCCACCAGAACGGGTGGAGACCTGTCCCACAGCTCTGCAGTGAGCCTGAGGCCTGAGTATGGCTGAGGGTCTGGCAGCACTGCACGAGACCCTGAGTCCCACAGCCACAGAAGAAAGAAAACTCCACACGGACGTGGAGGGAGGATGCCCACCGGGTCACACTTCCTCCTCTCTTCCTCCTCCCATCCTCCTTCTCCTCCTTCTCCTCCTCTCCTCCTCCTCCTTCTCTTCTCTTCCTCTTCCTCCTCCTCCTCCTCCTCCTCCTCTCCTCCTCCTCCTCTCCTCCTCCTCCTCTCCTCCTCCTCCTCCTCCTTCTCCTCTCCTCCTCCTCCTCCTCCTCCTCCTCCTCCTCTCCTCCTCCTCCTCCTCCTCCTCCTCCTCCTCCTCTCCTCCTCCTCCTCCTCCTCCTCCTCTTCTCCTCCTCCTCCTCCTCCTCCTCCTTCTTGAAACATGCCCGGTTTTATTCTCACACAGAATCTTTTTTTTTAATATAAAATGAAGATAAATCGTCTCAACCCTACAATACGCCGGCAGGTCTCCTGCTGGACTGTGACTACATAACAAGCAGTCTTAAAGGAGAGCATTTGGTTGGGAGAACTAGAAAAATAGCTCAGGGAAGCCTAGGGCCACTGGAAGTTGAGCGCCATCTCTGAATGCGGAGCAGCCCCTGTCTTGATCCTTGCTGGTCTTGGTGTTCACAGCATTTCCACTGGAGTCCCCACCCTCCTCCTGCTGTCGGGTCTCCAAGGCTCTGAAGCCTCTGCACTCTCAGCCTGGCCGGCAAGGAGACAGCGCCTTCAGTCTGTGTCACCTTAGCAGTGTTTGGTACACTTGCTGAGCTTGGCGCCGTCAGCCAAGTGCCGCGCAAGGCCGGCGGCTGGGTGTCACCTCCACACCTGTCACAGCTGCCGTGGACCAGTATGGAGCCAGGGGAGAGGCTTTGCCATCCCGGCCCTGAGGCAGGTTTGGGGATTGTAAACGATCTGCTCCTCTCACCAAGCTGTTCTTCCTCCTCCTCTTCCCGCTCCTCTCCTGCCCCGGCCTGCGGGCACCGTACACTTTCTCCAGTGAGAATCTCCGCGTGCTCACACAGCCCTGGGCTTCGAGGGAGGCCTCGCCTTGCTTCCTCCCAGTGTCTCCCTTGGTGCCCTTCCTTTGGGGACTCTGAGCAAGCGGGTGGCGGCCCCGGGCTCCGAGGACCTCCCTTTGGTGCTGAGCAGCCTCTGGGCCTAAGGCCAGACCTGGAGAGGCCAGCTCCTCCCGGGAAGCAAGCCGGCTCCCCCAGGGGTCAGGGCACTGCGGGCCTCTCGCGGCCAGCCCTCTGGGGAAGGCACCGGTTCCCCACCGCCTAAACCGTTCTGAATCTTCCCCCAAGCTCCCTGTGATCTGGAGGGCTCCTCTCTTTCTGTGTAATTCCGAAGGCAGTCAGGCAGCGTCTCTAGGAGCCTCCTGTACTCGCGTTCTTCCTTTCTCTTTCAGGATTGTCAAATAACTAATCCAAGATGGACAGGCGTGTGATGCGATCCAATTTCTCAGATGCCTCCGGGCGAATGCACTGGAGGTAGCCGTCATGGCCGTCAAGTCAGAGCCCATCCCTCGCCGTCTGAGATCTCCACCACGTGCTCTGCCTCTTCGCTTGGCTTCTCTCGGGCCTCCAGGAGCTCCCCAAACTCCACTGACACTGGCACACGGGTCTCACGGGGCACTTGCGATGGAATTCCTTCATGTGCTGGCGTCCAAGACAGGACTCAGCAAGCCTCTGCATCGTGAAGAGCCACCCAGCCCCCCTCCCGCCGCCCCTCTCTGCACGGCAGGTCCCAGAGTGCAGGTTTCCTGGAGGCTTTGCTTCTCCTCGCGGGATCGGCGCTGCTGTCCAGAACTGTCTCCGTCTTCTCTCTGCCATGGAATTTCAATTCTCCGACAATGCTGGAAGCCCACGCTCCATTCTTCCTACCAGTGTTCTGAGAATAAAGAGTGAGTGACCGACTCTGGATTTCTTGTGGCACCATCTTAGATTCCATTGTTTTCATCTTGCAGGTGTGGATTCGA
This sequence comes from Megascapheus bottae, assembly GCF_031878675.1. Lineage (NCBI taxonomy): Eukaryota > Metazoa > Chordata > Mammalia > Rodentia > Geomyidae > Megascapheus > Megascapheus bottae. The sequence continues at coordinate 1,265,599 of NC_143527.1, forward strand.
TTTCTGTGAAAAAAAATCCAAGGGTCAGGCTTGAATAATGCCAACGTGAAGCATTTCTTGAAATCTAGTCAGCACTTGGTCTAGCCGCAGAAGGGTTAACCGCCATGCTCCATATGCGTGCTGGCATATGTGTTTAAGTGACGCTCACAATATTTACAAGACAAAGTGGAAATTCAGTTAGGAAACATGGTAAAAGTGAAGCATTCACGGTCTGGGTGTGATTCAGCAGCAGCGTGAACCCGGGCTGGGTGTGATTCAGCAGCAGCGTGAACCCGGGCTGGAAATGACCGCAGCAAAGAGGGCTGAAAACACGCAAAGAATCGGTTCTGAAGGCCGAAGGCGACAGCGAGGGCTTGGCTTCGTATGGCCAGTCGGCCAGTCCTTTCCTTTCCTCCAGAAGAAGGCCTGGCACACACCGTAGGATAGTTGGAATCCAGCTGTGACACCTGGGCAAAGGGTGTTTCGTGTGCTGCTTGCTCCTGGTGGCGAGAGGACAGACGTGTGGCAGAAGGCAGACACACAGCGGCGGCAGGTTCCTTGGAGACAGACACAGCCCCCATGTGGTGCGTGTGTCACAGCCAGGGCGGGGCGGGGCTGCGCCCCACCTCGAGTGAACAAGCTGTGTCAAAGGGAGGGCTAGCAGATGACTTGAGCTTCCCGACTCACCACCGCCAGCCCACCACGGAAGCAGTATTGGTCCCATGGGTGAATTTCAGGCATGTGGAGTAACGTCTCAGCGTTCCCACTGAGAGGTGGAAAGGAATGCCACCGCTGACCCTCCCGTCCCTCCCCAGGCCGCCTCCAGGCACCTGCCAGGCTGCGCCTCTCTTCCTGCAGCACCAGCCGGCCTGCGCCCTGCTCTCTAACCACCTGGTAATTGCTGTGATTCATCCGCTGGCTCTGCTGGTTGCGGCCTTAATTAGACACTGCAGGCTGCTGCGGGGGCTGCGGGCCCAGGCTGGCCGCCATTAAGCGAGCCGGCGATAAACGTTTAAGCAGAGCTGCGACTCGCAGGTTCACTGAGCAGGGACACGTTTTATTTTTGTTAGGACAGAAGATGGCGTTAAATTGGTTTATTTATATGGGGTTGTGGTCACAGGGAACAGACTGGTCAGGCTGGCGGCGCGGCATCGAGGCTCTCCTGTGTCAACCGGGCAGTGTATCCCGTCCCGCCAGGCGCCTGTGTCTATCCACTGTCAGATTCTAGGGCTGAAGGTTAGAAGGAGCCTGGGTTCAGCGTAGCCAAAACTCCATGGGAAGTACACGTATACGACTCCATGGCCCGCGTTCAGGAAGCGGCGATGGATGGACTAAACCAGGGTCGTGTCTGGAACATTGGGTTCCAGGCCAGGCAGTGGGAATGGTGCGGGTTTGCCATGGAAGTGGTGATCGCGCATGAACACAGGATCGTTGGCGGGTGAGGCACACGCTGCATGTAGGCCATGCACCCAGCCCTAAGAATTGCAGAGCTTTTCAGTGGATGAGAACTAATGAAATGATTGCCATAAGGAAGAGAGGGCATGAAGGAAATAATCATCACGATAGAGAGAGAGCCTTGTGATCCAGACCAGCCACCAAGACTGTCGGCTGAGTCCTTTTCTGGGTGTGCACAGGAGCTGGAAGCCGAGTGCAGCACTGCAAAGTCTTGGAGCACTGAGACGGCTGGTGTTCTGTCCGCGGTGGTGAGTCCCGGCCTCCCCTGCGTGGGCCTCTGTTCTGCAGCTAGATAATCCTGCTGGCAACAGCAGCAAAGGAGACTCCTCATCTCCTAAAATCAAATACTGTCCAAACAGGGCAGCTTGCTGTCCACTTGCAAGCGTCCTCGAAAATGTCATTACATTGAAGTAAGATTAAAACCACTGAATTGTGCCGTGACCTTTCTACAGATGAAGAAAGTTTAACCCCGAAGCGAAATTTATATTGAGACTTCCCTGCCTCTTAATTTGGAGAAGCGTGGGCTGCCACTGACTGGAATATTTTTTTTCTTTTCCTTTCTTGCTTTATTTTTTTGATTGCCAAATGAATTACATCAAGGTAATTTAAAATCGCCTCTTCTGACTAGGACGATTTGGGTTGAGGTGGCTGCATGTTTGTGCCAGGGTGGAGGGCGTGGGGCTCGCAGCGAGTGGGTGAGCGGACGGTATTCAAAACGGAGTTAGCCCGGCAAGCCCTTTCCTCTCGCTGGCTTCCAAGCCGATGGGGACGTTCTCCAAGGTGGAGGGGCACCGCTCTGCTCATTTGCTTTTCTCCATCCGGCCTGCGTGCAGGGCGCAGGTGCGGAGACTCCGAGGGACGGAACCGAACTCAAATTTCCAAAAAGACACAGAGAAGACGAATGCTCATCACCCACCAAAGCTCCCCACAGCGGCCGTGCCGTGACAGCAGCTCTCCCTAACAGCCTGGAGTGCTTAGCGTATCGAGGCGCTTCATCTTCCTCCAGCGGCTCTAATAACTCTGCCAGGTGAGGAGCGGCGCGCCATACCTCTTCATGTTGTCGCCCCTCTCCACACATCTGGCCGGCCCCAGCCCGGCGTGCGGGGACCCCAGAGCTGGGTTATTACCCTCATCAATAACTGTCCACACCCCTCTCCATTCTTCACCGGGCCTGGCCCTTCCACATCTAATAAGCGCTCCTCGCCACGACTGCTAATCAATACATGCGGCACCTGCTCCCGGAGCTCAGCCTCGCTGCTGCAGGACGACAGCAGTGGGGGAAATATGATTTTCGCTGGCTCTTATCAAGTAACAAGAAACCTGGCCTAGAAAATTCCCCTTCGGGACCCATCCATTCAGATAACCAGTGTTTACAGCTGAGACTCTTCTTCACAATACCTGCAGACCTCGTTGGGGATCACATTAACCAAGCACTACTTCAAAAAAGAATATGCTGGGAACAACTCTGTCTGCCGTGAATGACTGGCAGGGGTTGTCCATGTTTCCTAAACGTCTCATGCGTGTGTGTTTGTTCTGAACACTGATTTTGGCAGCTCAGATTCTGTTCCTAAGTGTGAACATCTTTCTACCAGGATGATCATTGCTTTGCTTTTGTAATTATTTTGGCGTATGAATTTCCGATGGCGTGATCCGAGGAGGGGCCCTCTGGATGGATCTGGCGGGATACACTCCGACTCCCGTCACCGCCTCTGCCCCCAGCCCGGCTGAGCTGCAGAGCGCGAGGGGAAGACAGACGGCTGGGATGAATGGTGCTCTCGAGAAAGACTGCAACCCAAATGTTAACTGCAGAAAGGATCCCACCTCGCACGGCATTTTCAAAGGCAAGGCGTGGGTCTGAGGCCCTCCTGTCCCCTGGTCAGACCCAGCGAAGGGCTCTGCCTGAGATCGGGCTGGCGGCGGCTGCAGCTCTAGGCTGACTGGCATCCAGAACGCGCGGCAGAGGCTGGAGTGTGGCTGGATGTGAGCACGCAGAACTGCAGGACACAAAACCCCTCCTGCCCCGGCATGGGGGCTCCTGCTCACTCCCTGGTTTTAAGTTAACATTTACAACTGTCACCACAGACAGAGGGCCATTTAGAGTAGTAAACAGCAGCGTGTGGGGTCACAACATTTTTAGACCGTGTATTGCGTATCTTCTCCCAACAAATTATCCCCAGCTGTACAGGATGCATAAAGAGTGCAATCTGCAAAGTAAGGCCCCCCTCCCCCCGTGAGCGTGCTTTTTATTTGGCTTTTTATGATCGTGGGCTATTTCTAGCATTACGTGTGGAGAGAACTCCGCTTTTATTTTTAATCGGATTCTGTCTGTAGAGTTCCTCAGAGCTCTCTGGCACAGCCAGAGCAGCTCTCGCCCTGGTCCTGCACAAAGGGAGCAGCAGCAGTGGGGCGGGGGCCCTGAGCTGTGCTTGTCCCAGCCGGGGGCTCTGCTCACTGGGGCGTGCACCTCCAGGCTGTGCACACAGCCCAGCAGGCCTGGCACATTTCACCACAAATTCTACAAAGTCCATTCACAGAAATCCCAGAAACTCTCAAACGTGTGTGGAGGGTGGCTGAGAAGAGAATCGAAACGGCTGCTTCAGAACTCCCCACAGAGGCACCAGGGCGAATTCTCCAGGCACCCGTGCCAACTCCTCCCCTGGGACGTGCTCCTCGGGCTTGCACCCTGTTCTCTGCAGCCGAGAGCATTCAGACATTTCTCTGGAGGGGGGACAGGGAAGGAGCGCCTGGGTCCCCTGGAGCCAGGAGCTCATCGCAGCAGAGCCCGGGTCCAGCGAAGGCCCAGCCAGGACAGAAGCTCACCCTGCAGACATCCCCGGCCTTGAGCTTTCTGTCAGTGCCGGCACCAGAAACTCAGAGCCCATCCAAGGTTGCTGACGACAAACATGAAATTTCTGGGCTTAACCTATTCTTAAAATCAGTATTTTAGTTCTAAGGGAAGTTTTCTGAGAAGTTAAATATTAATTTAGTATTCATGTACATTTATCCATAATTAATAGATAGGCTAAATTAAAATGCAAACGTTGTTTTTCCTGGAAGGGTGTACTTGTTTGTTTATGTGTAGTTTTTAACTTGGTGCAGAGCTCTCTGAGTTATTAACTTATTCGCGTGTATTGAGTCTGCGAGTGTGTGCATTTCCTGTGGCTGCACAAAAGTTGAAATGAAAATGGAGCCCCAAATAAAACTAAATAATCATGTCCGTGACGCTCTCGCTCTGCTCTATCAGCTGGAATCCAGCATCCCCGGCCCTCTCTGAGAGATAATTGTCCTCACTCAAGAATGTCATAAAATCACATCTTGAAGTGACTCCCAGGATGAGACAGGGGTCAGGCCTGCCCCGCTGGCTGTGGAGGCTTCAGAGGAGAGGCTGTTTCAAAATGCTGCCTGCCTGCCCGGACTGCGTGGATGTGCTGTTTAACACCTGTGAGTGCGAGGCAGATCAGCTCAGACCCAGCTCCATGCATCCTGCCAGACCCCCTTGGAGCATAAAACCTTGAGGCCAGGAAAATATCCCTGTTTCCTTCACTGTGCTCAGCTCTTTGAGCCAGAATCCCTAGGAGTAAAATTTCGCAGGATACATTGAGAGGGCTGAATTATCTTTCTCCTTCAAGATATCAACCAAGAAGACACTGGCAAGCTACAGGCAAGGTCTGCGTTCATTCACAGGACAGAAAGCCAAGACAACGAGCAGGGCCTAGCCCTGTGGGGCCGAGTGGGAGAAGGCAGGCCAGCCTGTGCTGCTTTCTGGCTTCCTCTCCACCGCACCACCCCCAAGAAAACTTACATGAATAATTGCTTCCGTATTCTGTGTGATGGTCACAAAATTCTTGCAAATATCCATAAAATGGCCTTCACAGTGAACGTACTGGATTTATTCAAAGTGGTGCTTCCTCCCCTTCTGGAGAGTGTATGTGCAGATACCTAACAAAGCACTTTCTGGAGGTGTGTTGAAAATGTCCAAGTGAAGCTCTAATGAATCCTGCAGTGTTTCGTTGACAGTGCTCTTGGTAAAGGACAGGCTCGTTTGAGGCAGCACCTTGGACTCTCCCTCTCAAAGAGGAGAGGAAATAGACACAGGAGACGCTGGTAGCTTGCAGGGTGTGTTTGCCTGTCTGCTTTCCAGTGCAGGCAGGATGCATTGCACACATCAAACTTCCAGAAAAATGGCAGAGATTTCAAGGCCGGTTTAACTCCCCCTCAATCATTAAACTATAATAACTCACTATTGAAGACAACCTGCCGTCAAAACAGCTGGGCTCTGTTTCACCAGCATTCTCCGGTCCCTGCCTCTGGACTCCCTTTCTTTAGCAGCTGTCCAGAATAATTCTTCCTGCCGACAGTGACCCCTGCTGCTGGACGCCGGCTCTACCTGGGGTCTGAGAATCAGGGCCCAGGAGCCGAGCTGCTACTTAGATTCAGAGATGCGGCTCCTAACAGAAGCCGGTTCTCAGCTCCCATCCGGCTGTGAAGGAGGAAGCAGACACACTGAGCCTCCATGTCCGCCTGGTCCCCGAGAAACTCCAGCTGCATCGCAGCCCACGATGGACGCTGCCTGCAGGCTATGGAGCCACAGAGTGGAGGGCTCGCCCTCCCTCCAGCTGCCCAGGCCGTCGCAGGCCCTCTCCCCATCCCCAGGGCCCTTCAGAGATTCCCCGCTACACCGCAGCATAAACCACCACCTGATTAAGAAAATAATTATTCTGATTGTTCCACATTCTGCACGGAGCTAAGCTTTCGCTCTTTAACGAAACAACACGAATTCTCTCTCAGACCATCTGTGACCCATTCTCATAACTGCTCCATGAAGACAATATTCTTTTAAATCACGATCTTTGTTACCTCCCCAACCTTAGGAAACACCAGCAAATATTTACATCTGAGACGTTTGTTGGAACGCGGGGCCCTGGGTTCCCTGCCAAGCAGCCGCAGCACCACACTTTCAAAAATGGCCGACCGTTTTCAATGGCAGAGCCGTGAACTCTGCTAGTGCAGAGCCGTAGCCACGTCTGGGCTCCTTCCCGGTGTACCCTGGCCTGGCCTGGCCCCCCACAGCCCGCCCCAGGACCACCAGACAGTTTCAGCTCCATTCAGCTCAGACAACCCGGCACTCAGGAAGAACAATTCTCCTGTATCGTGTGTCTTAGAACAAGAGATTTCACTTGTAATATTTCCAATGGAGTAAGCAATAAACTCGCTTTCTTTTGCTTTTGCTTTGAAGAGGGAATCAGAACGTGGGGCTGTTCAAACAAAGCTAGTTTTCTCCTGGGTGTTTATTAAGCTCACACATACACAAATGTGTGCGTTTTATCTGCGCAGCATACATGAGGCGTGTATAAATCTAAGATACAGAACACAGCAGCACTAAACATAATTTAAACAAGTAATAAGAACTGCATTTTCTCGGCACCACGCATCCAATCGCAGGCCTGACAGTCGTCATCACGCCGCCTCACAATAAGATGACTTAGTCTTGAATTGCTGTCCTTAAAATCTGACAATAGAAACAAGTGCCAGGCGTCATTAAGATGCTCACAAAAGTTAAGAAGTTGCTCTTAGAGCCAACTGCTGTTTCCTACTCTAGAGTGCCCCCACATGGAGTGATATTTGAATGTGAGTCCACTGAAAGCTGTCTGTAAATAATACTCTGCCCTCTTCAAAACAACAGCCAGGAGAGAGATCCCGTCTCCTCTCGGGCCTGTGAAGTCCAAAACGCCTCCTTGTGAAACAGAGGGGGGGTCCATGGAAGCAAGAACCCAGGACAGTAAAAACCAAGCCACCACACTGCGTCATCCCAGCCATTTGCTAAAAAGGGTGCATTATACATTTCCTATTTTAAATGACTTTATAAGAAGCAGACGCTGTGTTCCCTAGTAAGCGGGGGAAGGAATTACACGTGAATTAAAGCTGACTTTCAGTCTTTCTCTTACGTCCCCTCACCCTCAATGTGTTTGGGTTTTAAGTAACAACCTGAAAGCACCTTTGTTTGTGTATGTGGTAAATTCAGACGCCAGTGACAGCCACCCTGGAAGTGCCCGACAACAGGTTAAGAAAGCCTCCAAAGGAAAACACGAACACACACTCAGCAGAGAATGTCAGAATAAAAACCGCCACTTGCGAACCTCCATTAAACAAATGAAGCCTGGGCTCATGGTCTAGGAAGGCACCTGTGACGTCAGGTCTCATGGTCCTGTCGGTGGCTGTGGAGTATATATTATAATTCAGCAAGGTAGAGAGCAGTGTGGGTCTGCAGAGGAGGCTGGCGTCCATGGGTGGGGGGGCGTCCACGGGGGGAGGGGACGCCCACAGAGGGGGGCTCAGGGCACTCTGCATCCGGGCCTCTCTCTCTAAGAGGAATTCCGTGTCACTGGCGCTCTCTCTCTCTCTCTGTCTCTCTCTCCCTCTGTCTTTCTCTCCCTCTCCCTCTCCCTTTTCCCCCCTCTCTTTCTCTCTCTCCCTCCCTCTCTCCCTCTCCCTCTCCCTCCCTTGGCCAGCACCTCCACTGCTCACCACCTGTGAGGGGCAGCCCTCTGCTAATGGTCTTTAAAAGAGGTTTAATTAAATTCCTGGTGGCCTGGGCAGCCAGGACAGCCTCTCTGGTGGCGTCTGTGGTGGTGTCTGGTGGTGTTTTTAAGACGCAGGGTGTACAGAGCTGGCTGTGGGGTGGTTTCACCGCTCACACTCCACCACCCACCCTCACTTACCTAACTTCAACACTATTTTTTCCTTAGCCTGCATTAATGAATCCAATAAATAAAGCATTGTATCACCCATCCAGAATGCACATTAATTTTCGAACAAAACATTAATCAATTTAAATTTATGTACTAATGTCGACACAATCAATTTCAACTTCTTATGACAATTAGCAGCGCTTCTGCTCCATTCCTAACACATGCTGACCCATCAATTAAGCAATGCTAATGGCACCTCCTCAGTCCTCGGGCTGTCAGCAGCCACGGGATTGGTCAGCTCGCGTGCAGCAAATCAATTAATATAAATTATACATGCACGGAAAGATGGGTTAATATCATAAGTTAATTTAATTAATTGCATGGGATTTCATTAGCCCACTTAGCCACCAACCATATATACATCGTCATAATCCTTTTACAGGCTCGGCCGCCCGGCCTCGGACCTGCGGAGGAGAACGATGCGTTCAGGTCCCCAGCCCCTGCCATGCAAGCCTTCTTGCATAATTAACAGCTAAACGAGCTGCAGTCACTTAAGCTGAAAAGAAAACTGTTCACATCAACCTCTCTGATACCGTTTAAATTGAAGATGTCACGGGTAAAACAAAGGTGAACAGACAATGGTAATTAAAAATTAAAAAGGACAAGGGGGATTTGCAACTAATGGAAGTGGAGTGGAAAGAGGCCACGGGCCTGGCTCCTCGGGAGGGAAGCATGTGGTGTCCCGTGGTGCCAGCTGGGCGAGGCCTGCCAGGTCCGCCTGTCTGCATGGCTGAGTGGGAGTGAGCTCCCAGCTGCTCCACTGGGGAAAGAGGAATCACCGCGCGGGGCCGACCAAAGCCAAAGCCGAGCTTTGTCACCATCCTGCCGGGCCTCGGCACGTGGGCGTGCGTCCCCTCGGGCCCCGAGGCCTCAGCCAGGCCCCGAGCTGCTGTCCTGTGTGGGACCCAATGGCGTCCCGTGCAGGCCTTGCTGAGTTTCCAAGTTCAGCCTTCATTAACTGGATTTTCTTCCTGCGACACGGCAGAGCCTCGACGTGAGGTGTGGGTCTGTCTGCGGCAGGCTATCCTCCCTTCCCGGCTCTGCGCGCAGCCTTCCGGGATGGCTCTAATTCACGCTGCTTCCCAACGTCTAACAAAGAGCAGAGCAGCGGCTCAGAGGCATCGCTGCAGCCACGAGGGCACCCGGCCAGCGAGGCGGGCTGCGTGCAGTCCAGGCCAGCACCCTGGCAGGCGGCCGGCCCTCGCGCACCCTCGGCCGTCACCGCTCAGTTCCACGTGTTTTCTGGATATTTAGCTACAGCGTTGATCCCAAACCCAGGGAACTTGAGCGGAGGGCCATCTGGGCCTTCTCTAGAGAAGGGTAGCTGTATGCGGTCATTAAGATAAATCACAGCACATCACGGACAAACATAAACATTGCAAATAGGACTCTACTTACCCCCAGATGCATTCAATTATCATACGCCTGAGGGACAGGGGCACAACCTGAGGGAGAGGAGACAGAATGGGCTTCGTCGTAATTGGTTTTGGCAGAAAGAAATGGCTATTCCTTCTTATGCCAGCTGGGGAAAGACTTCCTACTTGTAGATAAAAAGAAAAATTGATGCAAATAGAAGCATACACATATGCATATGTATAAACAGACGCACACACGTTCTCGAGAACGCACAGAAACGGGGCTGCCGTGTGTGTGCCAGATGCCATGTGGCGTAAACGCCCTCGAGCTGGCCGCAGGGCCAGTGGAGCCCAGGGTCCAGGAGCGATGCCTCTGGCCCCAGAGATGGCCCGGTCCTATGGCTGTCCTGGGGTGTCCACCAGCCTCAGCCGGCTGCCTCCGCTATGGCTGCTTGTGGAACTCTGGAGTCCTGCTCACTTTCGGTGGGCCATTTCCACACTGGGAGCATGGGAAGTGCGCAGAATCGCTGGCCTTGGTTCTTGTCACCAAGGAGACCACGGCAAACCTGTGCCCTCACAAGTGTCCCTGTCATGGGCGTTGCTCACCTGCCTCATAAACAACCGGTGCCCTCCTGCCCCTCACCTGTGGCCTGACCGTACGTGGGACTCCTGCAGGCCCGGACAACATTTCCTGAGCAAACATTTCCTGAGCGTGGTCCAGTGGCCAGGCCAGGCAAATCTCCTTCCTCTGAAGGAAACGGTGGATCCCGGTGGCTCAGCCTCTGAACTCCCAAGCCGGGTCGAGTTCCAGGACACATCCGTCCACAGGCCTTCTTCCCCAACCTGCAGGCCCGCAGGAGATTCTGAGCCCACGAAGGTGAAACTGACACCCAGAGTGTGGAGATGTCACGGCCTGGCGGTCGTCAGGCCGGCGTCCGGGGCAGGCGGTGTCTGCACTTGGGGAAGCCCTGCACATCCCCACTCCTCCGCCACAGGCTTGGGAAACCACGGACAACCCCTCTCAGAGCGTGTCACCCTCCCCACCCACTCGCAGAACCAACAATGGACGCATCAATGAGATCAGGCAAGACTGAGGACTGCTGGTTTTGAATAAACACTCAAGAAACTGGACCGTCAGGATGGATGGACGCCAGTCAGAGGGTTAGTGTCAAAAGTGCAGCTCAACATTCGGCAGGTGGTCACCACCCGGAGCCGTGGCAGGTGTTTTCACAGTGCCCGCTGTCCACTTACAGGTGTGGACCCACGCAGACTGCGTGTTGCCCTGACTCGGAAAGCTGGGGGACTGGCAGATACCCAGAACACCGCCATGTTTCTATCTGCGAGCATGAGGAAGTGAAATGGACCCCCATGTCTTTGCTGTTAGGATGTCCACGCAGGGAGAAAGAGAGGAATGCACGTGGAGGCGGGAAGTCTCTCGCTGTGTGAAGAGGACCAGCACGCCCAGTGCTCCCAGCGGCGGCCAGCATGGCTTCCACGCCCAGCGGGGCAGTGGAGACGAAGGCAAGGCGAATTCCACCCAGATCCAGAATTCAGTCTAAAAACGAAGATTCCTGTGTGTAGAATACACAAGGCGTTCTGGGGAGCAAAGCCTTTAACTGATCTGTGCCATAACCGTTCGTATGCCACTGGGCGTGTCGTGTGGCATGCAGCCAGAGCCACCCCAGGGCTGTCCCCACCTCGAGCTGTCCCCACCACGGGGCTGTCCCCACCGCTGGGCAGGCGCACCATGGCACGGGGCACCGAGAGGGGGAGCAGACAGGAGCTCTGGAGACTCAGCTTACTCCAGAGTGAAGTGCTCTTCTGTGTGGCAAGGGGTTTGTTCCAGGCTCACCCCGGGCTGTACCTCGTCTGTCTTCTCACAAGCTCCGGATCCTTCTCTATGCACTACCTGGCAGTGTGTGGTTATTGACAATTGCCTGCTGTCTGGCCATTTCAGGGAGACAGAACAAATTCGACTTCACCACAGAAAGGCGTCACGTGGCCGGGTGCTGTGAGATGGGAGAAAAGGGCGTCCACACTTTCAAAGCAGCTTCTGCAACTTCTCATTCATCCGTGGACACCCATGGCAGACCAACAGGCAAATCCAGCCCAGGGCAGCACCTGTGGATAGCCTAGCTCTGAGGAGGCTGACAGGTCGCTGGGAGTCTATGGGTCGATGACAGAATCTACACAAGTGATGGGGACCAGGAGGTCTCCCTGTGTACTGTGCATCCCGTAATTACAATGTGTAGATCTCATGTGTACATCCTGTGATGACACTGTGTAGATCTCATGTGCACATCCTGTGAAAACATTGTGTAGATCTCATGTGCACATTTGTGATGACACTGTGTAGATGTCATGTGCACATCCTGTGATGACACGGTATAGATGTCATGTGCACATCCTGTGATGACACTGTGTAGATCTCGTGTGCACATCCTGTGATGACACTGTGTAGATGTCATGTGCACATCCCGTGATGACACTGTGTAGATGTCATGTGCACATCCCGTGATGACACTGTGTAGATGACATGTGCACATCCCGTGATGACACTCTGTAGATGTCATGTGCACATCCCGTGATGACACTCTGTTGATGTTATGTGCACATCCCGTGATGACACTCTGTTGATGTTATGTGCACATCCCGTGATGACACTGTGTAGATGTCATGTGCACATCCTGTGATGACATGTGTAAATGTCATGTGTACATCCTGTGATGACACTGTGTGGATCTCATGTGCACATCCCGTGATGACATTGTGTAGATCTAATGTGCACATCCCGTGATGACACTGTATAGATGTCCTGTGCACATCCCGTGATGACACTGTGTAGATGTCATGTGCACATCCTGTGATGACACTGTGTAGATCTCATGTGCACATTCGTGATGACACTGTGTAGATGTCATGTGCACATCCCGTGATGACACTGTGTAGATGTCCTGTGCACATCCCGTGATGACACTGTGTAGATGTCATGTGCACATCCCGTGATGACACTGTTTAGATGTCATGTGCACATCGCGTGATGACACTCTGTTGATGTCATGTGCACATCCCGTGATGACACTGTGTAGATGTCATGTGCACATCCCGTGATGACACTAGGTAGATGTCCTGTGCACATCCCGTGATGACACTGGGTAGATGTCCTGTGCACATCCTGTGATGTCATTGTGCAGATGTCATGTGCACATCCTGTGATGACACTCTGTAGAGGTCATGTGCATATCCTGTGATGACACTGTGTAGATCTCATATGCACATCCTGTGATGACACTGTGTAGATGTCATGTGCACATCCTGTGATGACACTGTGTAGATCTCATGTGCACATCTTGTGATGACACTGTGTAGATCTCATGTGCACATCTTGTGATGACACTGTGTAGGTCACGTGCTCATCCTGTGATGACACTGTGTAGATGTCATGTGCACATCCTGTGATGACACTGTGTAGATGTCATGTGCACATCCTGTGATGACACTGTGTAGATCTCATGTGCACATCTTGTGATGACACTGTGTAGGTCACGTGCTCATCCTGTGATGACACTGTGTAGATGTCATGTGCACATCCTGTGATGACACTGTGTAGATATCATGTGTACATCCTGTGATGACACTGTGCAGATGTCATGTGCACATCCTGTGAGGACTATGTGTAGGTCATGTGCTCATCCCGTAATGACACTGTGTAGATGTCATGTGCACATCCCGTGATGACACTGTGTAGATGTCCTGTGCACATCCCGTGATGACACTGTGTAGATGTCATGTGCACATCCTGTGATGACACTGTGTAGATCTCATGTGCACATTCGTGATGACACTGTGTAGATGTCATGTGCACATCCCGTGATGACACTGTGTAGATGTCCTGTGCACATCCCGTGATGACACTGTGTAGATGTCATGTGCACATCCTGTGATGACACTGTGTAGATCTCATGTGCACATTCGTGATGACACTGTGTAGATGTCATGTGCACATCCCGTGATGACACTGTGTAGATGTCCTGTGCACATCCCGTGATGACACTGTATAGATGTCATGTGCACATCCCGTGATGACACTGTTTAGATGTCATGTGCACATCGCGTGATGACACTCTGTAGATGTCATGTGCACATCCCGTGATGACACTGTGTAGATGTCATGTGCACATCCCGTGATGACACTAGGTAGATGTCCTGTGCACATCCCGTGATGACACTGGGTAGATGTCCTGTGCACATCCTGTGATGTCATTGTGCAGATGTCATGTGCACATCCTGTGATGACACTCTGTAGAGGTCATGTGCATATCCTGTGATGACACTGTGTAGATCTCATATGCACATCCTGTGATGACACTGTGTAGATGTCATGTGCACATCCTGTGATGACACTGTGTAGATCTCATGTGCACATCTTGTGATGACACTGTGTAGATCTCATGTGCACATCTTGTGATGACACTGTGTAGGTCACGTGCTCATCCTGTGATGACACTGTGTAGATGTCATGTGCACATCCTGTGATGACACTGTGTAGATGTCATGTGCACATCCTGTGATGACACTGTGTAGATCTCATGTGCACATCTTGTGATGACACTGTGTAGGTCACGTGCTCATCCTGTGATGACACTGTGTAGATGTCATGTGCACATCCTGTGATGACACTGTGTAGATATCATGTGTACATCCTGTGATGACACTGTGCAGATGTCATGTGCACATCCTGTGAGGACTATGTGTAGGTCATGTGCTCATCCCGTAATGACACTGTGTAGATGTCATGTGCACATCCCGTGATGACACTGTGTAGATGTCATGTGCACATCCTGTGATGACACTGTGTAGATGACATGTGCACATCCTGGGATGACACTGTGTAGACGTCGTGTGCACATCCTGTGATGACACTGTGTAGATCTCATGTGCACATCCTGTGATGACACTGTGTATATGTCATGTGTACATCCTGTGATGACACTGTGTAGATGTTATGTGCACATACTGTGATGACACTGTGTACATCTCATGTGCACATCCTGTGATGACACTGTGTAGATGTCCTGTGTACATCCTGTGATGACACTGTGTAGATGTCATGTGCACATCCTGTGATGACACTGTGTAGGTGTCATGTGTACATCCTGTGAGGACACTGTGTAGATGTCATGTGCACATCCCGTGATGACACTGTGTAGGTCATGTGCTCATCCCGTGATGACACTGTGTAGATGTCATGTGTACATCCTGTGATGACACGGTGTAGGCCCTGTGCTCATCCTGTGATGAAACTGTGTAGATGTCATGTGTACATCCTGTGATGACACGGTATAGATGTCATGTGCACATCCTGTGATGACACTGTGTAGATCTCGTGTGCACATCCTGTGATGACACTGTGTAGATGTCATGTGCACATCCCGTGATGACACTGTGTAGATGTCATGTGCACATCCCGTGATGACACTGTGTAGATGACATGTGCACATCCCGTGATGACACTCTGTAGATGTCATGTGCACATCCCGTGATGACACTGTGTAGATGTCATGTGCACATCCTGTGATGACACTGTGTAGATCTCGTGTGCACATCCCGTGATGACACTGTGTAGATGTCATGTGCACATCCCGTGATGACACTGTGTAGATGTCATGTGCACATCCCGTGATGATACTGTGTAGATGTCATGTGCACATCCCGTGATGACACTGTGTAGATGACATGTGCACATCCCGTGATGACACTCTGTAGATGTCATGTGCACATCCCGTGATGACACTGTGTAGATGTCCTGTGCACATCCCGTGATGACACTGTGTAGATGTCATGTGCACATCCTGTGATGACACTGTGTAGATCTCATGTGCACATTCGTGATGACACTGTGTAGATGTCATGTGCACATCTTGTGATGACACTGTGTAGATGTCCTGTGCACATCCCGTGATGACACTGTATAGATGTCATGTGCACATCCCGTGATGACACTGTTTAGATGTCATGTGCACATCGCGTGATGACACTCTGTAGATGTCATGTGCACATCCCGTGATGACACTGTGTAGATGTCATGTGCACATCCCGTGATGACACTAGGTAGATGTCCTGTGCACATCCCGTGATGACACTGGGTAGATGTCCTGTGCACATCCTGTGATGTCATTGTGCAGATGTCATGTGCACATCCTGTGATGACACTCTGTAGAGGTCATGTGCATATCCTGTGATGACACTGTGTAGATCTCATATGCACATCCTGTGATGACACTGTGTAGATGTCATGTGCACATCCTGTGATGACACTGTGTAGATCTCATGTGCACATCTTGTGATGACACTGTGTAGGTCACGTGCTCATCCTGTGTTGACACTGTGTAGATGTCATGTGCACATCCTGTGATGACACTGTGTAGATATCATGTGTACATCCTGTGATGACACTGTGCAGATGTCATGTGCACATCCTGTGAGGACTATGTGTAGGTCATGTGCTCATCCCGTAATGACACTGTGTAGATGTCATGTGCACATCCCGTGATGACACTGTGTAGATGTCATGTGCACATCCTGTGATGACACTGTGTAGATGACATGTGCACATCCTGGGATGACACTGTGTAGATGTCGTGTGCACATCCTGTGATGACACTGTGTAGATCTCATGTGCACATCCTGTGATGACACTGTGTATATGTCATGTGTACATCCTGTGATGACACTGTGTAGATGTCCTGTGTACATCCTGTGATGACACTGTGTAGATGTCATGTGCATATCCTGTGATGACACTGTGTAGGTGTCATGTGTACATCCTGTGAGGACACTGTGTAGATGTCATGTGCACATCCCGTGATGACACTGTGTAGGTCATGTGCTCATCCCGTGATGACACTGTGTAGATGTCATGTGTACATCCTGTGATGACACTGTGTAGGCCCTGTGCTCATCCTGTGATGACACTGTGTAGATGTCATGTGCACATCCTGTGATGACACTGTGTAGGTCATGTGCTCATCCTGTGATGACACTGTGTAGATGTCAAGTGCACATCCTCTGATGACACTGTGTAGATGTCATGTGTATATCCTGTGATGACACTGTGTAGATGTCATGTGTACATCCTGTGATGGAACTGTGTAGATGTCATTTGCACATCCTGTGATGAGACTGTGTAGATGTCATGTGCACATCCTGTGATGACACTGTGTAGATATCATGTGTATATACTGTGATGACACTGTGTAGATGTCATGTGCACATCCTGTGATGACACAGTGTAGATGTCATGTGTATATCCTGTGATGACACTGTGTAGATCTCGGGTGCACATCCTGTGATGACACTGTGTAGATGTCATGTGCACACCCTGTGATGATATGTGTAAATGTCATGTGTACATCCTGTGATGACACTGTGTAGATCTCATGTGCACAACCCGTGATGACATTGTGTACATCTAATGTGCACATCCCGAGATGGCACTGTGTAGATGTCATGTGCATCTCCCGTGATGACACTGTGTACGTCACGTGCTCATCCTGTGATGACACTGTGTAGATGTCATGTGCACATCCTGTGATGACACTGTGTAGATATCATGTGTACATCCTGTGATGACCGTGTGCAGATGTCATGTGCACATCCTGTCATGACACTGTGTAGATCTCATGTGCACATCCTGTGATGACACTGTGTAAATGTCATGTGTACATCCTGTGATGACACTCTGTAGATCTCATGTGCACATCCCGTGATGACATTGTGTACATCTAATGTGCACATCCCGAGATGGCACTGTGTAGATGTCATGTGCATCTCCCGTGATGACACTGTGTAGGTCACGTGCTCATCCTGTGATGACACTGTGTAGATGTCATGTGCACATCCTGTGATGACACTGTGTAGATATCATGTGTACATCCTGTGATGACAGTGTGCAGATGTCATGTGCACATCCTGTGATGACACTGTGTAGATGTCATGTGCACATCCTGTGATGACACTGTGTAGATGTCGTGTGCACATCCTGGGATGACACTGTGTAGATATCGTGTGCACATCCTGTGATGACACTGTGTAGATCTCATGTGCACATCCTGTGATGACACTGTGTAGATCTCATGTGCACATCCCGTGATGACACTCTATAGATGTCATGTGCACATCCCGTGATGACACTGTGTAGATGTCATGTGCACATCCCGTGATGACACTCTATAGATGTCATGTGCACATCCCGTGATGACACTAGGTAGATGTCCAGTGCACATCCCGTGATGTCATTGTGCAGATGTTATGTGCCCATCCTGTGATGACACTGTGTAGATGTCATGTGCACATCCTGTGATGACACTGCGTAGATGTCACGTGCACATCCTATGATGACACTGTGTAGATCTCCTGTGCATATCCTGTGATGACACTGTGTAGATGTTATGTGCACATCCTGTGATGACACTGTGTAAATGTCATGTGCACATCCTGTGATGACACTGCGTAGATGTCATGTGCACATCTTGTGATGACTCTGTGTAGATGTCATGTGTACATCCTGTGATGACACTGTGTAGATGTCATGTGCTCATCCTGTGATGACACTGTGTAGATGTCCTGTGCACATCCTGTGATGACACTGTGTAGATGTCGTGTGCACATCCTGTGATGACACTGTGTGGATCTCGTGTGCACATCCTGTGATGACACTGTGTAGATATCATGGGCACATTCTGTGATGACACTGTGTAGATGTCATGTGCACATCCTGTGATGACACTGTGTAGATGTCATGTGCATATCCTATGATGACACTGTGTAGGTCACGTGCTCATCCTGTGATGACACTGTGTAGATGTCATGTGCACATCCTGTGATGACATGTGTAAATGTCATGTGTACATCCTGTGATGACACTGTGTGGATCTCATGTGCACATCCCGTGATGACATTGTGTAGATCTAATGTGCACATCCCGTGATGGCACTGTGTAGATGTCATGTGCATCTCCCGTGATGACACTGTGTAGATCTCATGTGGACCTCCCGTGATGACACTGTGTGGATGTCATGTGCACCTCCCGTGATGACACTGTGTAGATCTCCTTTGCACCTCCCGTGATGACACTGTGTAGAGGTCATGTGTACATACTGTTATGACACTGTGTAGATGTCATGTGCACATCCTGTGATGACACTGTGTAGATGTCGTGTGTACATCCTGTGATGACACTGTGTAGATGTCGTGTGCAAATCCTGTGATGACACTGTGTAGATATCATGTGCACATCCTGTGATGACACTGTGTAGGTCATGTGCTCATTCTGTGATGACACTGTGTAGATGTCATGTGCACATCCTGTGATGACACTGTGTAGATGTCATGTGTACATCCTGTGCTGACACTGTGTAGATGTCATGTGCACATCCTGTGATGACACTGTGTAGATGTCGTGTGCACAGCCTGTGATGACACTGTGTACATCTCATGTGCACATCCTTTGATGACACTGTGTAGGTCATGTGCTCATTCTGTGATGACACTGTGTAGATGTCATGTGCACATCCTGTGATGACACTGTGTAGATGTCATGTGTACATCCTGTGCTGACACTGTGTAGATGTCATGTGCATATCCTGTGATGACACTGTGTAGAAGTCATGTGCACATCCCGTGATGACATTGTCTAGATGTCATGTGCACATCCTGTGATGACACTGTGTAGGTCATATGCTCATCCCGTGATGACACTGTGTAGGTGTCATGTGTACATCCTGTGAAGACACTGTGTAGATGTCATGTGTACATCCTGTGATGACACTGTGTAGATGTCCTGTGCACATCCTTGATGACACTGTGTAGATGTCGTGTGCACATCCTGTGATGACAGTGTGTAGATCTCGTGTGCACATCGTGTGATGACACTGTGTAGATGTCATGTGTACATCCTTGGAAGACACTGTGTAGATGTCGTGTGCACAGCCTGTGATGACACTGTGTAGATCTCATGTGCACATTCTGTGATGACACTGTGTAGATATCATGTGCACATCCTGTGATGACACTCTGTAGATGTCATGTGCACATCCTGTGATGACACTGTGTAGATGTCGTGTGCACAGCCTGTGATGACACTGTGTAGATTTCATGTGCACATCCCGTGATGACACTGTGTAGATGTCATGTGCACATCCTGTGATGACACTGTGTAGATCTCATGTTTATATCCTGTGAATACTCTGTGTAGATCTCATGTGCACATCCTGTGATGACACTGTGTAGATGTCATGTGTACATCCTGTGATGACACTGTGTAGATATCATATGTACATCCTGTGATGACACTGTGTAGATGTCATGTGCACATCCCGTGATGACCCTGTGTAGATGTCATGTGCAACTCCCGTGATGACACTGTGTAGATCTCATGTGGACCTCCCATGATGACACTGTATAGATGTCATGTGCACCTCCCATGATGATACTGTGTAGATATCGTGTGCACCTTCCGTGATGACATTGTGTACATTTCATGTGCACCTCCCGTGATGACACTGTGTAGATTCCATGTGCACCTCCCGTGATGACACGCTGTACATATCATGTGCACCTCCCGTGATGACCCTGTGTAGATGCCATGTGCACCTCCCGTGGTGACACTGTGTAGATGTCATGTGCCCCTCCCGTGATGACCCTGTGTAGAAGTCATGTGCACCTCCCGTGATGACACTGTGTAGATATTGTGCACCTCCCGTGATGACACTGTGTAGATCTCCTTTGCACCTCCCATGATGGCACTGTGTAGATCTCCTGTGCTCATCCCCTGATGCCACTGTGTAGGTGTCCTGTGCTCATCCCGTGATGACACTGTGTAGATGTCCTTTGCTCATCCTGTGACGCCACTGTGTAGATGTCCTGTGCTCATCCCGTGATGACACTGTGTAGATGTCATGTGCACATCCCGTGATGCCACTGTGTAGATGTCCTGTGCTCATCCCGTGATGACACTGTGTAGATGTCGTGTGCACATCCTGTGATGACACTGTGTGGATGTCGTGTGCACATCCTGTGATGACACTGTGTGGATGTCGTGTGCACATCCTGTGATGACACTGTGTAGGTCACGCGCTCATCCTGTGATGACACTTTGTAGATGACATGTGTACATCCTGTGATGACACTGTGTAGGTCTTGTGCTCATCCTGTGTTGACACTGTGTAGATGTCATGTGCACATCCCGTAAGGAAACTGTGTAGATGTCATGTGCACATCCCGTGATGACACTATGTAGATGTCATGTGCACATCTTGTGATGACACTGTGTAGATGTAATGTGCACATCCTGTGATGACACTGTGTAGATCTCATGTGTACATCCTGTGATGACACTGTGTAGATGTCATGTGCACATCCTGTGATGACACTGTGTAGATCTCGTGTGTACATCCTGTGATGACACTGTGTAGATGTCATGTGCACATCCTGTGATGACACTGTGTAGGTCTCGTGTGCACATCCTGTGATGACACTGTGTAGATGTCATGTGCACATCCTGTGATGACACTGTGTACATGGCTTCTGTACATCCTGTGATGACACTGTGTAGATCTCATGTGTACATCCTGTGATGACACTGTGTAGATGTCGTGTGCACATCCTGTGATGACACTGTGTAGATGTCATGTGCACATCCTGTGATGACACTGTGTAGATCTCATGTGCACATCCTGTGATGACATTGTGTAGATCTCATGTGCACATCCTGTGATGACATTGTGTAGATCTAATGTGCACATCCCGAGATGGCACTGTGTAGATGTCATGTGCATCTCCCGTGATGACACGGTGTAGGTCACGTGCTCATCCTGTGATGACACTGTGTAGATGTCATGTGCACATCCTGTGATGACACTGTGTAGATATCATGTGTACATCCTGTGATGACAGTGTGCAGATGTCATGTGCACATCCTGTGATGACACTCTGTAGGTCATGTGCTCATCCCGTGATGACACTGTGTAGATGTCATGTGCACATCCTGTGATGACACTGTGTAGATGTCATGTGCACATCCTGTGATGACACTGTGTAGATGTCATGTGCACATCCTGGGATGACACTGTGTAGATATCGTGTGCACATCCTGGGATGACACTATCTAGATCTCATGTGCACATACTGTGATGACACTGTGTAGATGTCATGTGCACATCCCGTGATGACACTGTGTAGATGTCATGTGCACATCCCGTGATGACACTAGGTAGATGTCCTGTGCACATCCCGTGATGACGCTGTGTAGAGGTCCTGTGCACATCCTGTGATGTCATTGTGCAGATGTCATGTGCCCAACCTGTGATGACACTGTGTAGATGTCATGTGCACATTCTGTGAGGACACTGCGTAGATGTGACGTGCACATCCTATGATGACACTGTGTAGATCTCCTGTGTATATCCTGTGATGACACTGTGTAGATGTCATGTGCACATCCCGTGATGACACTGTGTAGATATCATGTGCACATCCTCTGATGACACTGTGTAGATGTCCTGTGCACATCCTGTGATGTCATTGTGCAGATGTTATGTGCACATCCTGTGATGACACTGTGTAGATGTCGTGTGCACAGCCTGTGATGACACTGTGTAGGTCATGTGCTCATTCTGTGATGACACTGTGTAGATGTCATGTGCACATCCTGTGATGACACTGTGTAGATGTCATGTGTACATTCTGTGCTGACACTGTGTAGATGTCATGTGCTCATCCTGTGATGACACTGTGTAGGTCATGTGCTCATCCCGTGATGACACTGTGTAGATGTCATGTGCACATCTTGTGATGACATTGTCTAGATGTCATGTGTACATCCTGTGATGACACTGTGTAGATGTCATGTGCACATCCTGTGATGACACTGTGTAGGTCATGTGCTCATCCCGTGATGACACTGTGTAGGTGTCATGTGTACATCCTGTGAAGACACTGTGTAGATGTCATGTGTACATCCTGTGATGACACTGTGTAGATGTCCTGTGCACATCCTGTGATGACACTGTGTAGATGTCGTGTGCACATCCTGTGATGACAGTGTGTAGATCTCGTGTGCACATCCTGTGATGACACTGTGTAGATGTCATGTGTACATCCTTGGAAGACACTGTGTAGATGTCGTGTGCACAGCCTGTGATGACACTGTGTAGATCTCATGTGCACATTCTGTGATGACACTGTGTAGATATCATGTGCACATCCTGTGATGACACTCTGTAGATGTCATGTGCACATCCTGTGATGACACTGTGTAGATGTCGTGTGCACAGCCTGTGATGACACTGTGTAGATATCATGTGCACATCCTGTGATGACACTGTGTAGATGTCATGTGTACATCCTGGGATGACACTGTGTAGATGTCGTGTGCACAGCCTGTGATGACACTGTGTAGATCTCATGTGCACATCCTGTGATGACACTGTGTAGATATCATGTGCACATCCTGTGAAGACACTGTGTAGGTCATGTGCTCATTCTGTGATGACACTGTGTAGATGTCATGTGCACATCCTGTGATGACACTGTGTAGATGTCATGTGTACATCCTGTGCTGACACTGTGTAGATGTCATGTGCATATCCTGCGATGACACTGTGTAGGTCATGTGCTCATCCCGTGATGACACTGTGTAGATCTCGTGTGCACATCCTGTGATGACACTGTGTAGATGTCCTGTGCACATCCTGTGATGACACTGTGTAGATGTCGTGTGCACATCCTGTGATGACAGTGTGTAGATCTCGTGTGCACATCCTGTGATGACACTGTGTAGATGTCATGTGTACATCCTTGGAAGACACTGTGTAGATGTCGTGTGCACAGCCTGTGATGACACTGTGTAGATCTCATGTGCACATTCTGTGATGACACTGTGTAGATATCATGTGCACATCCTGTGATGACACTCTGTAGATGTCATGTGCACATCCTGTGATGACACTGTGTAGATGTCGTGTGCACAGCCTGTGATGACACTGTGTAGATATCATGTGCACATCCTGTGATGACACTGTGTAGATGTCATGTGTACATCCTGGGATGACACTGTGTAGATGTTATGTGCACATCCTGTGATGACACTGTGTAGATGTCATGTGTATATCCTTTGATGACACTGTGTAGATCTCATGTTTATATCCTGTGAATACTCTGTGTAGATGTCATGTGCACATCCTGTGATGACACTGTGTAGATGTCATGTGTACATCCTGTGATGACACTGTGTAGATATCATGTGTACATCCTGTGATGACACTGTGTATATTTCATGTGCACATCCCGTGATGACACTGTGTAGATGTCACGTGCAACTCCCGTGATGACACTGTGTAGATCTCATGTGGACCTCCCATGATGACACTGTATAGATGTCATGTGCACCTCCCATGATGATACTGTGTAGATGTCATGTGCACCTCCCGTGATGACATTGTGTAGATTTCATGTGCACCTCCCGTGATGACACTGTGTAGATTCCATGTGCACCTCCCGTGATGACACGCTGTACATATCATGTGCACCTCCCGTGATGACCCTGTGTAGATGTCATGTGCACCTCCCGTGGTGACACTGTGTAGATGTCATGTGCACCTCCCGTGATGACACTGTGTAGATGTTGTGCACCTCCCGTGATGACACTGTGTAGATCTCCTTTGCACCTCCCATGATGACACTGTGTAGATCTCCTGTGCTCATCCCCTGATGCCACTGTGTAGATGTCCTGTGCTCATCCCGTGATGACACTGTGTAGATGTCCTTTGCTCATCCCGTGATGCCACTGTGTAGATGTCCTGTGCTCATCCCGTGATGACACTGTGTAGATGTCATGTGCACATCCCGTGATGACACTGTGTGGATGTCCTGTGCACATCCTGTGATGACACTGTGTGGATGTCGTGTGCACATCCTGTGCTGACACTGTGTGGATGTCGTGTGCACATCCTGTGCTGACACTGTGTGGATGTCGTGTGCACATCCTGTGATGACAGTGTGTGGATGTCGTGTGCACATCCTGTGATGACACTGTGTGGATGTCGTGTGCACATCCTGTGATGACACTGTGTGGATGTCGTGTGCACATCCTGTGATGACACTGTGTAGGTCACGCGCTCATCCTGTGATGACACTGTGTAGATGTCATGTGCACATCCTGTGATGACACTGTGTAGATGTCATGTGCACATACTTTGATGACACTGTGTAGATCTCGTGTGCACATCCTGTGATGACACTGTGTAGATCTCATCTGTACATCCTGTGATGACACTGTGTAGATGTCATGTGCACATCCTGTGATGACACTGTGTAGATCTCGTGTGTACATCCTGTGATGACACTGTGTAGATGTCATGTACACATCCTGTGATGACACTGTGTAGATCTCGTGTGCACATCCTGTGATGACACTGAGTAGATCTCGTGTGCACATCCTGTGATGACACTGTGTAGATGTCATGTGCACATCCTGTGATGACACTGTGTAGATCTCATGTGTACATCCTGTGATGACACTGTGTAGATGTCATGTGCACATCCTGTGATGACACTGTGTAGATCTCGTGTGTACATCCTGTGATGACACTGTGTAGATCTCATGTGTACATCCTGTGATGACACTGTGTAGATGTCATGTGCATATCCTGTGATGACACTGTGTAGATCTCATGTGTACATCCTGTGATGACACTGTGTAGATGTCATGTGCACCTCCTGTGATGACACTGTGTAGATCTCATGTGTACATCCTGTGATGACACTGTGTAGATGTCATGTGCACATCCTGTGATGACACTGTGTAGATGTCATGTGCACATCCTGTGATGACACTGTGTAGATCTCATGTGTACATCCTGTGATGACACTGTGTAGATGTCATGTGCACATCCTGTGATGACACTGTGTAGATGTCATGTGCACATCCTGTGATGACACTGTGTAGATCTCATGTGTACATCCTGTGATGACACTGTGTAGATATCATGTGTACATCCTGTGATGACACTGTGTAGATGTCATGTGCACATCCTGTGATGACACTGTGTAGATCTCATGTGTACATCCTGTGATGACACTGTGTAGATGTCATGTGCACATCCTGTGATGACACTGTGTAGATCTCATGTGTACATCCTGTGATGACACTGTGTAGATATCATGTGCACATCCTGTGATGACACTGTGTAGATCTCATGTGCACATCTTGTGATGACATTGTCTAGATGTCATGTGTACATCCTGTGATGACACTGTGTAGATGTCATGTGCACATCCTGTGATGACACTGTGTAGGTCATGTGCTCATCCCGTGATGACACTGTGTAGGTGTCATGTGTACATCCTGTGAAGACACTGTGTAGATGTCATGTGTACATCCTGTGATGACACTGTGTAGATGTCCTGTGCACATCCTGTGATGACACTGTGTAGATGTCGTGTGCACATCCTGTGATGACAGTGTGTAGATCTCGTGTGCACATCCTGTGATGACACTGTGTAGATGTCATGTGTACATCCTTGGAAGACACTGTGTAGATGTCGTGTGCACAGCCTGTGATGACACTGTGTAGATCTCATGTGCACATTCTGTGATGACACTGTGTAGATATCATGTGCACATCCTGTGATGACACTCTGTAGATGTCATGTGCACATCCTGTGATGACACTGTGTAGATGTCGTGTGCACAGCCTGTGATGACACTGTGTAGATATCATGTGCACATCCTGTGATGACACTGTGTAGATGTCATGTGTACATCCTGGGATGACACTGTGTAGATGTCGTGTGCACAGCCTGTGATGACACTGTGTAGATCTCATGTGCACATCCTGTGATGACACTGTGTAGATATCATGTGCACATCCTGTGAAGACACTGTGTAGGTCATGTGCTCATTCTGTGATGACACTGTGTAGATGTCATGTGCACATCCTGTGATGACACTGTGTAGATGTCATGTGTACATCCTGTGCTGACACTGTGTAGATGTCATGTGCATATCCTGCGATGACACTGTGTAGGTCATGTGCTCATCCCGTGATGACACTGTGTAGATCTCGTGTGCACATCCTGTGATGACACTGTGTAGATGTCCTGTGCACATCCTGTGATGACACTGTGTAGATGTCGTGTGCACATCCTGTGATGACAGTGTGTAGATCTCGTGTGCACATCCTGTGATGACACTGTGTAGATGTCATGTGTACATCCTTGGAAGACACTGTGTAGATGTCGTGTGCACATCCTGTGATGACACTGTGTAGATCTCATGTGTACATCCTGTGATGACACTGTGTAGATGTCATGTGCACATCCTGTGATGACACTGTGTAGATGTCATGTGCACATCCTGTGATGACACTGTGTAGATCTCATGTGTACATCCTGTGATGACACTGTGTAGATATCATGTGTACATCCTTTGATGACACTGTGTAGATGTCATGTGCACATCCTGTGATGACACTGTGTAGATCTCATGTGTACATCCTGTGATGACACTGTGTAGATGTCATGTGCACATCCTGTGATGACACTGTGTAGATCTCATGTGTACATCCTGTGATTACACTGTGTAGATATCATGTGCACATCCTGTGATGACACTGTGTAG
This sequence comes from Megascapheus bottae, assembly GCF_031878675.1. Classification (NCBI taxonomy): domain Eukaryota; kingdom Metazoa; phylum Chordata; class Mammalia; order Rodentia; family Geomyidae; genus Megascapheus; species Megascapheus bottae. Next base: position 1,292,817 of record NC_143527.1, read on the forward strand.
ATCTCATGTGCACATCTTGTGATGACATTGTCTAGATGTCATGTGTACATCCTGTGATGACACTGTGTAGATGTCATGTGCACATCCTGTGATGACACTGTGTAGGTCATGTGCTCATCCCGTGATGACACTGTGTAGGTGTCATGTGTACATCCTGTGAAGACACTGTGTAGATGTCATGTGTACATCCTGTGATGACACTGTGTAGATGTCCTGTGCACATCCTGTGATGACACTGTGTAGATGTCGTGTGCACATCCTGTGATGACAGTGTGTAGATCTCGTGTGCACATCCTGTGATGACACTGTGTAGATGTCATGTGTACATCCTTGGAAGACACTGTGTAGATGTCGTGTGCACAGCCTGTGATGACACTGTGTAGATCTCATGTGCACATTCTGTGATGACACTGTGTAGATATCATGTGCACATCCTGTGATGACACTCTGTAGATGTCATGTGCACATCCTGTGATGACACTGTGTAGATGTCGTGTGCACAGCCTGTGATGACACTGTGTAGATATCATGTGCACATCCTGTGATGACACTCTGTAGATGTCATGTGCACATCCTGTGATGACACTGTGTAGATGTCGTGTGCACAGCCTGTGATGACACTGTGTAGATCTCATGTGCACATCTTGTGATGACATTGTCTAGATGTCATGTGTACATCCTGTGATGACACTGTGTAGATGTCATGTGCACATCCTGTGATGACACTGTGTAGGTCATGTGCTCATCCCGTGATGACACTGTGTAGGTGTCATGTGTACATCCTGTGAAGACACTGTGTAGATGTCATGTGTACATCCTGTGATGACACTGTGTAGATCTCATGTGTACATCCTGTGATGACACTGTGTAGATGTCATGTGCACCTCCTGTGATGACACTGTGTAGATCTCATGTGTACATCCTGTGATGACACTGTGTAGATGTCATGTGCACATCCTGTGATGACACTGTGTAGATGTCATGTGCACATCCTGTGATGACACTGTGTAGATCTCATGTGTACATCCTGTGATGACACTGTGTAGATGTCATGTGCACATCCTGTGATGACACTGTGTAGATGTCATGTGCACATCCTGTGATGACACTGTGTAGATCTCATGTGTACATCCTGTGATGACACTGTGTAGATATCATGTGTACATCCTGTGATGACACTGTGTAGATGTCATGTGCACATCCTGTGATGACACTGTGTAGATCTCATGTGTACATCCTGTGATGACACTGTGTAGATGTCATGTGCACATCCTGTGATGACACTGTGTAGATCTCATGTGTACATCCTGTGATGACACTGTGTAGATATCATGTGCACATCCTGTGATGACACTGTGTAGATCTCATGTGTACATCCTGTGATGACACTGTGTAGATGTCATGTGCACATCCTGTGATGACACTGTGTAGATGTCGTGTGCACATCCTGTGATGACACTGTGTAGATGTCGTGTGCACATCCTGTGATGACACTGTGTAAATCTCATGTGCACATCCTGTGATGACACTGTGTAGATGTCATGTGCACATCCCGTAATGACACTGTGTAGGTCATGTGCTCATCCTGTGATGACACTGTGTATATCATGTGCACATCCTGTGACAACACTGTGCAGGTCTCATGTGTTCTGCTCATCCTGCAAGCTCTATGGCGTGGAAATCTCCTTAGTAGACATTTCAAGGTAGACACTACTTCCTCTTCATCCTCATCGTCCTTGTCTTCCTCTATTTCTGTCTGCTCCTCATCCCTGTCCTCCTTCTCCTGTTGCTCCCTCTCCTGCTCTACCTCCTCCTCTCCTTCCTCCTCCTTCTCCTTCCCTTACCTCCTTGTCCTCCTCCTCTTCTCTTCTTCTTGTTCCTTAGTTCCTATTCTTCTTGTTTTGCTTTTCCTTTCTTCGTCTCCTCTTCCTCCTCCTCCTGTTCTTCCTCTCTGTCTTGTTCATCTACATCTCCTTCTCTATTTGCTCTTCCTCCTTCCCTGTCTTCTTTTCTTTTCCTCTTCAAGGACTGGCGGTCTGTGTAGAAGCATTCTTCACCCAGACCAGTCCCGTGGGCCCTGGAGGCAGACCCATGGGCACAGTGTCTATGAGGGAGCGCGGCCGTTCCAACTTCTTTACCCTGGGTGCTCGAGGCAGCAAGGAATCCTGGGACTCAGGCCTTGCAGGGCTCAGCCACCCTGAGGCCGGCACACGGAGCCATGGCCATGGGGTGAAGGATGCAGCCGCTGTCCCGCCCCACGTCCTCACCGTGGCGTACGTGTTCAGGAAAGTTTCTGTCTCACAGGTCCTGTCTGGATCCACAAGCCTGGTGCAATGGCATTTAGGAATAAATAGGGATGGCTGCTCTTCTCATGAAAGCGGTGCTAGTTAAATACATAAGTTCCAATGTTACGTTTCAGACGTGGTGACGTCCGTCCAGGGGCATTCTGTTTGTGAGTCTCTGGTGAGCGGTGGTTCCTCGGAACACTACTTCATGGTGTTTCAGATAATGCACTTGGAAGCCATGAGTCTTGGTGTTCGGTGGTTTCGTAGTGGCTGTGGCTCCAGTGAGGCAGCCTTGTCTGGCTCCCAGTCTTCTTTCTGAACAGAGGACGTCTGTGTAAATGCCTTCAGGTGTGGAAGGCAGCTGAGGTCTGAGTCTGGGTGATACCGTGAGTGATGGCGGAGGCCCAGTGCGCTGACGACCCTAAGGGCACCATGCCACGTGAAGGAACCCAGGCACAGAGCGGCTCGCATCCTAAGGTGCTCACCCCTGGCCTGGTCTAAGAGCTGAAGGTCTGTAGATGCTCAGGAGCAGGGCCTGGGCTGCCTGGAGCGGGGCGGCCTGCACCCCTCGGTGGGCCGCCGCTGGCTGTGAAGAGTGGCACAGGGCTCATCCCAGGAGGGCACCAGGCACAGACCGGGGGGTCCAGACAGACCCTGCTCTGAGCAGAAAAGGGGCGAAAGGAGATGTCCACACAATTTTGATGTCATCGTATGGAACCTACCGAGACAAAGCTGACAAAGGCAAGCCGATTTCCAGAGAGAAAAGCAAGTGACATATATATCTGTTTTAAACATGAAATCTATGCATAGACTCAAAATTAGAACTGAAAGCGGTGGTCATGGATCCGGCCTTCTTCCAGTGGGCAGCGTGGAGCAAGCCCTGGACACGGTGCATTCACCCCGTCTTCAGATTCCTGGTACGAAGGAAACAGACACGATGCGGACAGTTCTGAGTCTGAAAATGTCATGATTGGTTCCCCTTCGAGGCTGGGTGGCACTGAGTTCTGTCCTCAGACCCTCTGTCTGTGCACTGGGCTCGCTCAGGGTTTCAGGGTGGCCCAGTTCACCGCTGGGCACCAGGAGGGTTCTGTGACTCGCTCTTGTGAGCAGAGCCATGACACACGTGGAGCGTGGGTCCCCAGCCTCCCCGGGACTGACCGGCCAGGGGCTGCTGGTGGACGGCAGGTACGGAGCTCTCCTGGCTGTGTTTTGAGGACTCGCACTCTGGTTTCCGCAGGGCCGTCCTTCTATCCATTCTCGTTTTCTGTCGTCCCACCCATGTCAGCAGTTGTCGTTCTGTGACGGGGTGGTGACAGCCGCTCCCTCCACCCAAACCAAGCTCAGGGGTTTGATTCCTCCTTGCATCAGGACAGAAGAGGGTGGAATTGCTGACCACGGGGCTGCTCTGCCGGGCGCAGTTCTGGTTCACCTGCTCATTGCCTGGGCTGTTGGTTCTTTTAGGGTTCAACATTTGGGTCCTCTGTGAGCTCTGGGTGACCTGGGCCCTCTGTTGGGTGTCACCAGGGGATTTTCAGGGCTCTGCTCTGTGAGCCGCCTCTCCTCCCAGCGTGGCCTTTTGCAGGAACCTTGATTTTGGGGCTCTGAGACTTAAAACTAGGAAAATATGGGGATACATTTCCAGATACGACATTGACCATGGCTCCCTTGATTTTCTCTTCTTTCTAAATTTCTTCAGGATCATGTGTAACTTTTTAACCTGCTCTTCATAATTTACATTACAGACGTCTATGCATTCAGAACGTCACTTTTCCTTTAACAGCTGCCGGGTCCAGCCGGCAGCAAACCAGGGTTCGCAGATTGGGGTTCCTGAAATAGGGGGCAAGGACTAGGAAGAAAAGGAAGAGAGACAGACACACCGGGTCCGGGATGTCCGCAGTCCAGGTAAAGACTCCCCAGACTGCTGCGTTTATTTTTCACTCCCGCTTCTTCCCTCCTTGAGACCCAGGGAACTTCCAGGTGTTACATTCATATGGTAAATCTCAGGTCATTTAAACAGAATAAGGCCAGAAAACAATAAGACAATAAAGCCATTGTCTGATGCAAATCAAGGTACAGTTTGATTCCACTCTGGCTCCCAACAAACAGCGGCTGTCCTTTCATTCTAAAAGTATTAGTACATTATATCTTCAGTACACTTTAGTTCAAAATAAGTTCTAATCCCTTGAGGGTACCACTGGACTTGCAGGGTCCTCTGGCAGTCTTACTTCATTTCCAAATGGTTGGAGATTTTAAAGTCCGTTTATTCCTGTTGATTTATAATATAGCTCTGTATGGTCAGACTCTTGGACTTGAATCCTTTTAAATTCATTGAGACTTGGTTTATGGCACAACAAATATCCTATATTGGGGAATGTTGCATGTGCATTTGAAAATTATACAGCTATTTCATTGCTGGACAGAGAACTCTGTAAATATCAGTTAGGTCCCCCTCACTGACTGTGATGGCATCCAGATCGTCACGTGTTTGCTTATCTATTCTAGTCATTATGAAGAAAATGATGTTAGAATCTCCAACTAGGTCTGAAGGCTTGTCAGTTTTGTTCTTTAGTTCTATATTGCTTCAAATATTTTAACTTCTGATGTTATATTATTACAAAATCATTGTCTCTTCACTTTGAGTTCCCTTCTTTTTGACTGTAATAAACATATACCAAGTTGACTTAGTTTTTTCATGGCATTTGTTTTTACTTGAAACATTTGGGTGACTATATGTAAATTGTACATCTTGTAAATAGCTTACAAATTGATCATGATTTTTATTCATTACTATGCCAGTAACCTCTTCTTAATAGCAGTATTTTTTTGGCCAGTCCTGGGGTTGACCTCAGGACCAGGGCATTGTCCGTGGGCTTTCTCAAGGCTAGTTTTCTACCCCTTGAGCCACAGCACCGTTTCTGGCTTTTTCTCCTATGTTTGGTACCGTGGAATCGAGTACCAAATACATAGCTTGCATGCTAGGCAAGCACTCTACCACTAGGCCAAACTCCTGGCCCAAAGTATTAATAGTAAGTACAGTTATTTTTGTGACTGGGTTAAAGCGTAACCATTTTCTGTTCCTTCCCCTTTCCTTTCTGTTTCTTTTCTCCCTCTACCTTCTTGATTAATCAAGTGATTTCTAGTATATTTACTATATTTGCTTTCTTCACTGACCTTTTTGCTTTGCATTCTGGGTCTCGTTATATGCTTGTGCATTTGGCCTTGTTCTTCAAGGTCTCATTCAAGGTCACAGAGCTGTTTGTTTGGGTTTGGTTCTTTTTATCTCCACTCTACTTTTACCAATCTGTCTTGAACTTCACAAGATTTTCCTGTGTTTTCTTTCTTCTGTTGATTATGTCTAATGAACTTGTCATTTCAGGTGTTCCATGTTTCCTGTCTGTAATTGTGCTTAATGGATTGCTCATTTTTGCATATTTTACGTGACTGGAAATTTTTGTGTTCACAGTTACTTTATTGTATTCCCCCATTCTGCAGACTCTGCCATGTCCATGTCATGGTTACCTTGATCACGAAAGCTGTGTCATCTGCAGGCCTGTTCCTGCTTTCTGCCCCAACTGCGTTCTGAAATCATGGGCTCTGATTGTTGTTTACACGCCGGTCAAAGATGATGTCATTTTTATTCCCACAGAATTTTTATGTATTTAGTAAAGCTAGCATGGAGTATAATCAAATAATTCATTCTCTGTCAGGTGCATTTGGTCCTTCCATTCTAGAAATAAAATATTGTAATTATTGTCAAATTTCATAAGACTGGAAAGATCATTTCTCAGCTCATTCCCTATATTATTAGATCTTCACTATGAGCTAAAATGGCAAATAGGATCATGAGATGAGGACAAAGAGAGACAGATGTGTGGTATAAACAAAACAGATAAAACAACCGTGCACTCTGGTAGAACAAAATGAGACATCAGTGTTTGATTTTGTTCAAAAGATATGATATATTGTGGGAACAGACCTGGTAAGTAGAATATTCTAGACAAAACAGGATGCAGAGTCACCTTGAAAGGCTAGACTGTCCTGTAAAAGAGCAAGCTCCTATTTGCATGGTCCCAGGTGTTTTCCTGAGCTGCACAGGCAAAGACACCAGGGGAGGAGCGGGGCCTTCTCATTGCTGAGCTGCGGGTCTCTGCTGACCTCCCACAGGCCTGGAGAGGGAGGGGCAGCCTGGCTGCCCAGAGTGGCCGACATCACAGAGGCCGTATGAGGTGTGCCTTCAGCTTCATTCATAAAAACCTGTTTCCGTGCATTTAGTACATGCCTACTGCAAACAAAAACGCCATCTCCGCTCAACCACGATCTGCAGAATGACTGAAAAATCAAACAATCTTCTCAGTGCAGCAATAAAGGGTCAGTTGAAGGGAGGTGACCAGATGTAGAATCTAGAAAATCCATCTAGAGAGGAGGCGGAAATTGTGGAGGAGGGGAGGGGGAGGAGGGGAGAAGGAGGGGATGATGGAGGAGAGGAGGAAAGGAGGAGGGGATGATGGGGGAGAGGCAGGGGGGGTGGAGGAGGGAGGGTAGGAGGAGGGGATGATGGAGAAGAGGAGGAAGGGAGGGGTGATGGAGGAGAGGAGGAAGGGAGGAGGGGTTGGTGGAGGAGGAGGAAAGGAGGGGGATGATGGGGGAGAGGCAGGGAGGAGGGGGTGGAGGAGGGAGGGTAGGAGGAGGGAATGATGGAGGAGAGGAGGAAGGGAGGGGGTGATGGAGGAGAGGAGGAAGGGAGGAGGGGTTGGTGGAGGAGGAGGAAAGGAGGGGGATGATGGGGGAGAGGCAGGGAGGAGGGGGTGGAGGAGGGAGGGTAGGAGGAGGGGATGATGGAGAAGAGGAGGAAGGGAGGGGTGATGGAGGAGAGGAGGAAGGGAGGAGGGGTTGGTGGAGGAGGAGGAAAGGAGGGGGGATGATGGGGGAGAGGCAGGGAGGAGGGGGTGGAGGAGGGAGGGTAGGAGAGAGGGGGGTGATGGAGGAGAGGAGGAAGGGAGGAGGGGTTGGTGGAGGAGGAGGAAAGGAGGGGGGATGATGGGGGAGAGGCAGGGAGGAGGGGGTGGAGGAGGGAGGGTAGGAGGAGGGGATGATGGAGAAGAGGAGGAAGGGGGGGTGATGAGGGAGGTGTGGAGGAGGAGGGAGGGTAGGAGGAAGGGATGATGGAGAAGAGGAGGAAAGGAGGAGGGGGATGATGGCGGAGGAGGCAGGGAGGAGGGGTGGTGGAGGAGGGAGGGTAGGAGGAGGGGTGATGGAGAAGAGGAGGAAGGGAGGAGGGGGGATGATGGAGGAGGGAGGTTAGGGAGAAGGGGTGGTGGAGGAGGGAGGGTAGGAGGAGGGGTGATGGAGGAGGGAGGTAGGGAGGAGGGGTGGTGGAGGAGGGAGGCAGGGAGGAGGGGTGGTGGAGGAGGGAGGCAGGGAGGAGGGGTGATGGAGGAGAGGAGGCAGGGAGGAGGGGTGGTGGAGGAGGGAGGGTAGGAGGAGGGGTGATGGAGGAGGGAGGTAGGGAGGAGGGGTGATGGAGGAGGGAGGTAGGGAGGAGGGGTGGTGGAGGAGGAGGAAAGGAGGGGGGATGATGGGGGAGAGGAGGCAGGGAGGAAGGGGTGATAGAGGAGGGAGGCAGGGAGGAGGGGTGGTGGGGGAGGGAGGCAGGGAGGAGGGGCGGTGGGGGAGGGAGGCAGGGAGGAGGGGCAGTGGGGGAGGGAGGCAGGGAGGAGGGGTGGTGGGGGAGGGAGGCAGGGAGGAGGGGCGGTGGGGGAGGGAGGCAGGGAGGAGGGGCAGTGGGGGAGGGAGGTAGGGAGAAGGGGTGGTGGAGGAGGAGGGTAGGAGGAGGGGTGATGGAGGAGGGAGGTAGGAGGAGGGGTGGTGGAGGAGGGAGGCAGGGAGGAGGGGTGGTGGAGGAGGGAGGCAGGGAGGAGGGGTGATGGAGGAGAGGAGGCAGGGAGGAGGGGTGGTGGAGGAGGGAGGGTAGGAGGAGGGGTGATGGAGGAGGGAGGTAGGGAGGAGGGGTGGTGGAGGAGGAGGAAAGGAGGGGGGATGATGGGGGAGAGGAGGCAGGGAGGAGGGGTGATAGAGGAGGGAGGCAGGGAGGAGGGGTGGTGGGGAGGGAGGCAGGGAGGAGGGGCGGTGGGGGAGGGAGGCAGGGAGGAGGGGCAGTGGGGGAGGGAGGCAGGGAGGAGGGGTGGTGGAGGAGGGAGGCAGGGAGGAGGGGCAGAATCGCTGCTCTGTTAATCAGGAATGAATCCACAGGGACCTGAGGTGTGGTGGAAATGAGCTTGAGTCAGTGGAGAATGGAGCAGGAGGTGAGCGGGACGGCTTGGTGACTGAGGGGGTGGCAGGAAGGAGGGGTCCTCTAGGCAGCGGTTAGGGAAGCACTGAAAGGGTCCATGGCTGCTGAGGGCCTCGGGTCCCCGGAAGGCTCTGGGAGCCTCGAGCCTCCAGACAGGCGGTGTCCTGGTGTGGCCTGCTAAAGGTCAGAAAGGGCTGTTGTGGGGCTGGTAGCCCCGTCACCCTGCCTGCATGGGGCGAGGGGCGAGGGGGCGTCCACGTGCAGGGAGCCCCCTGGGTCCCCAGGGTCGAGTCATCGTTAAACGCGCACAGTCTAATAAACCATGCAACCAAGGCAGAGTGATTCCCTGTGCCTGAGAATGGTGGTCGTTGGTGAATGGCACGTTTCTAGTTTGAACATGGCGTGTGTGTGTGTGTGTGTGTGTGTGTGTGTGTGTGTGTGTGTGTGTAGCTGGTGCATGGTGTGTCTGTAGTTTATGCATGGTGTGTGCATAGTGTGTGTAGTGTGTGAGTGTGTGTGTGTCTGTGTTTGTAGGTTGTGCATGGCGTGTGTGTGTGTGTGTGTGTGTGTGTGTGTGTGTGTGTGTGTGTGTGTGTGTGAATGTGTGTACTAGACACTGGAGGGCCCCCAGATTCATGGTCCACAAGGCAGAGTAGTAGGCAAGGCTTGTTCTAGATCCTCTCCCCATCCTCTCCGGATCCTCTCCCGATCCTCTCCCGATCTTCTCCTCATCCTCTCCCCATCCTCTCCCCATCCTCTCCCCATCCTCTCCCCATCCTCTCCTCATCCTCTCCCCACCTCTCATCCTCTCCCCATCCTCTCCCCATCCTCTCCCCACCCTCTCCTCATCCTCTCCCCATCCTCTCCCCATCCTCTCCCCATCCTCTCCCCCTCCCCTCCTCATCCTCTCCTCATCCTCTCCCCATCCTCTCCCCATCCTCTCCCGATCCTCCCCCATCCTCTCCCCATCCTCTCCCCATCCTCTCCCCACCCTCTCCTCATCCTCTCCTCATCCTCTCCCCATCCTCTCCCCATCCTCTCCTCATCCTCTCCTCATCCTCTCCCCATCCTCTCCCCATCCTCTCCTGATCTTCTCCCCATCCTCTCCCCATCCTCTCCCGATCCTCTCCCCATCCTCTCCTCATCCTCTCCTCATCCTCTCCCCATCCTCCCCTCATCCTCTCCCCATCCTCCCCTCATCCTCTCCCCATCCTCTCCCCATCCTCTCCTCATCCTCTCCCCATCCTCTCCTCATCCTCTCCTCATCCTCTCCCCATTCTCTCCCCATCCTCTCCGCATCCTCTACCCCTCTCCTCCCCATCCTCTCCAGACCCTCTCCCCATCCTCTCCAGACTCTCTCCCCATCCTCTCCCCATCCTCTCCCCATCCTCTCCTGATCCTCTCCCCATCCTCTCCTGATCCTCTCCCCCATCCTCTCCAGACCCTCTCCCCATCCTCTCCCCATCCTCTCCTCATCCTCTCCCCATCCTCTCCCGATCCTCTCCCCATCCTCTCCCCATCCTCTCCCCATCCTCTCCCTATCCTCTCCCCATCCTCTCCCTATCCTCTCCCCATCCTCTCCCTATCCTCTCCCCGTCCCCTCCCCATCCTCTCCCCGTCCTCTCCCTATCCTCTCCCCATCCTCTCCCCATCCTCTCCAGACCCTCTCCCCATCCTCTCCCCATCCTCTCCAGACCCTCTCCCCATCCTCTCCCCATCCTCTCCCCATCCTCTCCCCGTCCTCTCCCCGTCCCCTCCCCATCCCCCCCATTCTCTCCTCATCCTCTCCCTATCCTCTCCCTATCCTCTCCTCATCCTCTCCCCATCCTCTCCCCATCCTCATCCTATCCTCTCCCCATCTTCTGCCCACTCCTCAGGAGAAGGCCTGGTGTTGGGTCTGAGCCAGGAGGTGTGGGTGTGGAACTTATCATTTGCTGGCCCAAATCTTGTGAACCTGGCCCATCGAACCATGTCTTGAGAAGCTCCAGAAATAATATCAGGATTGCAAATTGGACTTCTAATTTGTTTCTACAAATTAATATCTATATCTGGCATCTTTCAGCTTCTAATCAAAATGACAAGTGGTTGTTAACTGCCATTTCTTCTTACCACACAGCCATGGAAGGATTTGAAGAAATTTTATATATGCAGCCCCTGTTATTTTCAAAGTGCAGTAAGTGTGCAGTCTGAACAACTGAGGCGATTCTCTGGGCTCCCTGACCACCTGTAGGACACAACACACCCCAGACTCCAGAGGCCGAAAACTTCTGCTGTGACATGTCCTTGATTTCTTCTACATGAAATTGTCACTCATCTGCCCCTCCTTAGACAGTCGCACTGATTCTGGAGTTTCAACATCAAGAAAAAATGATTACTTGTTACGTGTTCATGAACATTCTCCCAAATATACACAAAAATTAAATTGAACATATGGTCACTGGGGTTAAGTTTAACAAGTTGGAAACTCGTTTGCTTGCTGAAGTAGAAAATTCATTTCGTTGGCACTGAGTAATGTTCATTTTTTATGGAGTATGTAAATATTGAATGAATGTAACTCTAATTTTGAAAATGCCCAAAATAGATGCTGAATTTATGTGATAAAAATTTGTTTCCCTTACAGGCTGGCTGGCTTGCATGGTTCACATTCAATTTCAAACACGAGTCTCTCAAAATCATGGGGGAAAGCTTAACTAAACTGCTCTCTTTTCTAAAGCATGCATAATATGCCTAAGTATTGCTAATTCAGCAGTGAGGAAATAAATTACACTTTTAAGCCAAACAATTAACACTCAACTTCAAATGCTGTTTCTGGAGCACGTGGGAGAAGGCATGGTGGCACTCTGATTTTCACAATCAACTCTTGGGTGGAAGTACGTTGATATTCTCCCATGCATCTCCTAAAACACTGGATGAATCAATTCTGGATTGGCCAGCATTAAAGAACGGTTCAGGAACTCTGTGGAGCAGAAGCCATTCCTTCAGCATGTATGGACACCTCTCCCCCAAACAATGTCAGAGCACACTGCTCAGGATGGGTTCTCTCTCTTGGAGGTGGCAGGGGCCCGGGAGGCAGGAGGGAGGAGGAGACCTTGCTGAGATTCAGGCAAGGGAGGGGGCCATGCTCAGAGACTCTCCTGGACAGGCCCAGAGAAGCCCTCACCTGACCCAGCTGCAGAGGCGGGGCTGGCACACATGTGGAATGGTCCCTTCTGTGACCTCTGCCTCTTCCCCTTCTACTCCTGTGCTCCTGTCCCTCCTCCCCCAAGGCCCCAGCCTCTGTCTCCAACCTTCCCTCTTTCTCACCTCCTGGTCCTCACCCCCAGTGGCTTCTCTGCACTGGTGTCTGTGATCTGGGTGGTCAGTCCGTGTTTCACCGCTGCCACAGAACACCTGGGATAAAGAGCCTAGAGCAGAGGAGATGCCTGTCGGCTTGTGGTGTTACAGGCCTTGATGGCTGTGGGCTGTGGCAAGGCAGAATCATCAAGGTGGAAGAGGAGGAAAGCTGCTCACTTCCCAATGGCCAGGAAACAGGGAAGGAGAGAGGGAGGAGGGGAAGGAGGGAGGGAGGGAGAGAGAGAGAGAGAGAGAGAGAGAGAGAGAGAGAGAGAGA